>NC_091162.1:49097653-49220153 GCF_040958095.1 Procambarus clarkii | reverse complement strand
TGTGGATTCAATATATAACTTATTTAAGAATATTCTAAACAAAGCACAGTAACGTAGTATACCATACAAATTGAATAGATCGAATACTAATGACCCAAAGTGGATAACAAAGAATTTGAAGAACCTTATAGGTAAAAAGAGAGCTTGGTACAAAAGGATTAAAAATGGGGAGGTCACTTTAGAACAGGAATTCGTACAACTGGTTAGAAATGTTAAAAAAGAGACAAGGAAAGCAAAAAGAAACTATGAAGTTCGCATAGCAGGGCAAGCAAAGACAAATCCTAAAGGTTTTTTTCAGTTATATCGTACTAAGACTAGGGAAAGGATAGGCCCATAAAAAACTGAGACAGGTCAAATAACAGATAGTGATGAAGAGATGAGTAGTATTTTTAATAAATATTTTGTATCCGTATTTACTAAAGAGGAACTTAACAATATGCCTTCAGCCGAACAAGTCTATGTGGGTGGGGACGAGGACAGGTTGACGAGTTTAGCAGTTACCAGGGAGGATGTTCTTAAACAAATAGTAAAACTCAAACCAAACAAATCCCCAGGGGCCGGATGAAGTGTTTGCCAGGGTGCTTAAAGAATGCAAAGAGGAGCTTTGTGACCCACTGTCAACCATATTTAATAAATCACTAGAGTCAGGCAGAGTGCCAGAGTTTTGGAAAGTTGCTAATGTGATACCAGTTTTTAAGAAAGGAGATAGATCACTTGCGTCTAACTATCGACCAATTAGCCTAACGTCTATTGTGAGAAAGTTACTCAAATGTATAATAGCAAATAAAATTCGTATATATATATATACACATATATATATATATATATATATATATATATATATATATATATATATATATATATATATATATATATATATATATATATATATATATATGTATATATATATGTATATATGTCGTACCTAGTAGCCAGAACGCAGTTCTCTGCCAACTTTGCAAGGCCAGATTTGTCTAATAAGCCAAGTTTTCCTGAATTAATATATTTTCTCTATTTTTTTTCTTATGAAAAGATAAATCTACCCATTTCATTATGTATGAGGTCAATTTTTTTTATTGGACTTAAAATTAACGTAGATATATGACCGAACCTAACCAACCCTACCTAACCTAACCTAATCTATCTTTATAGGTTAGGTTAGGTAGCCGAAAAAATTAGGTTAGGTTAGGTTAGGTAGGTTAGGTAGTCGAAAAACAATTAATTCATGAAAACTTGGCTTATTAGGCAAATCGGGCATGCATAGTAGGCTGAGAAGTGCGTTCTAGCTACTAGGTACGACATATATATATGTATATATATATATATATATATATATATATATATATATATATATATATATATATATATATATATATATATGTGTCGTACCTAGTAGCCAGAACGCACTTCTCAGCCTACTATGCAAGGCCCAATTGGCCTAATAAGCCAAGATTTCATGAATTAATTGTTTTTCGACTATCTAACCTAACCTAACCTAACTTTTTCGGCTACCTAACCTAACCTAACCTATAAAGATAGGTTAGGTTAGGTTAGGTAGGGTTGGGTAGGTTCGGTCATATATCTACGCTAATTTTAACTCCAATAAAAAAAAATTGACCTCATACATAATGAAATGGATAGCTTTATCATTTCATAAGGAAAAAATTAGAGAAAATATATTAATTCAGGAAAACTTGGCTTATTAGGCAAATCGGGCCTTGCAAAGTAGGCAGAGAAGTGCGTTCTGGCTACTAGGTACGACATATATATATATATATATATATATATATATATATATATATATATATATATATATATATATATATATATATATATATATATATATATATATATATATATATATATGTCGTACCTAGTAGCCAGAACGCAGTTCTCTGCCTACTTTGCAAGGCCCGATTTGTCTACTAAGCCAAGTTTTCCTGAATTAATATATTTTCTTTAATATATATATATATATATATATATGTCGTACCTAGTAGCCAGAACTCACTTCTCAGCCTACTATTCAAGGCCCGATTTGCCTAATAAGCCAAGTTTTCCTGAATTAATATATTTACTATAATTTTTTTCTTATGAAATGATAAAGCAACCCTTTTCTCTATGTATGAGGTCAATTTTTTTTTATTGGAGTTAAAATTAACGAAGATATATGACCGAACCTAACCAACCCTACCTAACCTAACCTAACCTATATTTATAGGTAAGGTTAGGTTAGGTAGCCAAAAAAAGCTAGGTTAGGTTAGGTTAGGTAGGTTAGGTAGACGAAAAAACATTAATTCATGAAAACTTGGCTTATTAGGCAAATCGGGCCTTGAATAGTAGGCTGAGAAGTGCGTTCTGGCTATTAGGTACGACATATATATATATATATATATATATATATATATATATATATATATATATATATATATATATATATATATATATATGTTGTACCTAGTAGCCAGAACGTCGTACTTGACCTGCTATGCAAGGCCCGATTTGCCTAATAAGCCAAGTTTCCCTGAATGAATATATTTTCTCTAATTTTTTTATTATGAAATGATAAAGCTACCCATTTCATTATGTATGAGTTCAGTTTTTTTTTATTTGAGATAAAATTAACGTAGATATATGACCGAACCTAACCAACCCTACCTAACCTAACCTATCTTTATAGGTTAGGTTAGGTTAGGTAGCCGAAAAAGTTAGCTTAGGTTAGGTTAGGTAGGTTAGGTAATCGAACAACAATTAATTCATGAAAACTTGGCTTATTAGGCAAATCGGGTCTTGCATAGTAGGTTGAAAAGTGCGTTCTGGCTACTAGGTACGACATATATATATATATATATATATATATATATATATATATATATATATATATATATATATATATATATATATATATATATATATCTATATATATATATATATATATATATATATATATATATATATATATATAGATATATATATATATATATATATATATATATATATATATATATATATATATATATATATATATATATATATATATATATATATATATATATATATATATATATATATATATATATATATATATATAATATATATATATATATATATATATATATATATATATATATATATATATATATATATATATATATATATATATATATATGCGCTCTCCGCATTGGAGTTGCCCTTCGCCTTGCCGCCCCGATCCTCACCGAACATAGGTGCATCTGCGGAACTGCGATGGCAGACCAATATGGTCGTCATGGTCTGGTATGTCGTAAATCACAGGGTAAAATCGCAAGACATGAAGAAGTCAACGACATCATCAAGAGGAGCCTCGCCACAGCCCGCTGCCCGGCACAAAGAGAACCACACTTATCCAGACCTAACGACCCTCAGAAGCGCCCTGATGGGGTCACCTTGCTACCTTGGAAGGATGGTAAGCAAGTGGTATGGGACTACACGTGCGCTGCCACACTGGCCGTACCTACCTCCACTACAGCACACGTGAAAGCGGTGGTGCTGCTTCTTTCAGGGAATCGCAGAAAATTATTAAATACAGAGGTCTAGCACACTGCTACAGCTTTGTTCCGATCGGCTCGGAGACCCTCGGTTCGCGGGGAAAATGTGCATTGAAGTTCCTGAAGGAATTGGGGACAAATTGGTCAGCGCTACAAAAGACCAGAGAGCAAAAAGTTTCTTGTTCCAGCGCCTCAGTGTTGCGATTCAGAGGGGAAATGCCTGTTGCATCTTGGGCACTAGTCCAACTTCAGAGGAATTCGAAGAAGTGTTTGACTTGCAACAATGATCGAACCCGTCTGTGACATTCATCAATGTTTCCCATTGTTGTGTTTTTCAAGAGATCCATAACCTTTAAGCACCTTTTTGCATTATTATTTTTGTATCAACCCATGTATATCTTGTAACCATCAAATGCATAATAAAGCACAAAATATATATATACATATATATATATATATATATATATATATATATATATGTATATATATATATATATATATATATATATATATATATATATATATATATAGATATATATATATATGTATATATATGTATATATATATGTATATATATATGTATATATATATATGTATTTATATATATGTCGTACCTAGTAGCCAGAACTCACTTCTCAGCCTACTATGCAAGGCCCGATTTGCCTAATAAGCCAAGTTTTCATGAATTAATTGTTTTTCGACAACCTAACCTACCTAACCTAACCTAACCTATCTTTTTGGGCTACCTAACCTAACCTAACCTATAAAGATAGGTTAGGTTAGGTTAGGTTGGGTTGGTTAGGTTCGGTCATATATCTACGTTAATTTTAACTCCAATAAAAAAAAATTAACCTCATACATAATGAAATGGGTAGCTTCATCATTTCATAAGAAAAAAATTAGAGAAAATATATTAATTCAAGAAAACTTGGCTTATTAGGCAAATCGAGCCATGCATATTAGGCTGAAAAGTGCGTTCTGGCTACTAGGTACGACATATATATATATATATATATATATATATATATATATATATATATATATATATATATATATATATATATATATATATATATAATATATATATATATATAAATATATATATATATATATATATATATATATATATATATATATATATATATATATATATATATATATGTCGTACCTAGTAGCCAGAACGCACTTCTCAGCCTACTATGCAAGGCCCAATTTGCCTAATAAGCCAAGTTTTCATGAATTAATGGTTTTTCGACTACCTAACCTACCTAACCTAACCTAACCTAACTTTTTTGGCTACCTAACCTAACCTAACCTATAAAGATAGGTTAGGTTAGGTTAGGTAGGGTTGGTTAGGTTCGGTCATATATCTATGTTAATTTTAACTCCAATAAACAAAAATTGACCTCATACATAATGAAATGGGTAGCTTTATCATTTCACAAGAAAAAAATTAGAGAAAATATAGTGATTCAGGAAAACTTGGCTTATTAGGCAAATCGGGCCTTGCATAGTAGGCTGAGAAGTGCGTTCTGGCTACTAGGTACGACATATATATATATATATATATATATATATATATATATATATATATATATATATATATATTTATATATATATATATATATATATATATATATATATGTCGCACCTAGTAGCCAGAATGCACTTCTCGGCTTACTTTGCAAAGCCCGATTTGCCTAATAAGCCTAGTTTTCCTGAATTAATATATTTTCTCTAATTTTTTTCTTATGAAATGATAAAGCTTCCTATTTCATTATGTATGAGGTCAATTTGTTTATATTGGAGTTTAAATTAACGTAGATATATGACCGAACCTAACCAACCCTACCTAACCTAACCTAACCTATCTTTATAGGTTAGGTTAGGTAGCCGAAAAAGTTAGGTTAGGTTAGGTTAGGTAGGTTAGGTAGTCGAAAAACAATTAATTCAAGAAAACTTGGCTTATTAGGCAAATTGGGCCTTGCATAGTAGGCTGAGAAGTGCGTTCTGGCTACTAGGCACGACATATATATATATATATACATATGTCAAACCTAGTAGCCAGAACGCACTTCTCAGCCTACTATGCAAGGCCCGATTTGCCTAATAAACAAAGTTTTCCTGAATTAATATATTTTCTCTAATTTTTTTCTTATGAAATGATAAAGCTACCTATTTCATTTTGTATGAGGTCAATTTTATTTTATTGGAATTAAAATTACCGTAGATATATGACCGAACCTAACCAACCCTACCTAACCTAACCTATCTCTATAGGTTAGGTTAGGTTAGGTGGCCAAAAAAGTTAGGTTAGGTTAGGTAGGTTAGGTAGTCGAAAAAACATTAATTCATGAAAACTTGGCTTATTAGGCAAATCGGGCCTGGCATAGTAGGCTGAGAAGTGCGTTCTGGCTACTAGGTACGACACATATATATATATACGTATATTAGTATATTTTGGTAGCAGTCTTTCCTGTAGACATATATTATTAAATATGACCGAAAAAGTAAGATTAATAATTCTAACACGAATTTTCTCAATCTTTCGTACATTACGCTTCACTGTTGGAGGTAAATCAAAAATCACTTCTCCAAAATTCATTTTTATTTCTAGTCTGACGCGACACGGGCGCGTTTCGTAAAACTTATTACATTTTCAAAGACTTCACAAATACACAACTGATTAGAACTTACGTATCTCTGATTTTATATCTACATTTGAGTGAGGTGGGAGGGGTGATGTGGCATTAACACAAGGTCTCTCTTGGTCTCTTTTGTGGGTAGAATATAGTTGTGCATTAATTGGCTGTTGATTGCTGGTGTTGACTTCTTAATGTGTAGTGCCTCGCAAACGTCAAGCCGCCTGCTATCGCTGTATCTATCGATGATTTCTGTGTTGTTTACTAGGATTTCTCTGGCGATGGTTTGGTTTTGGGAAGAGATTATATGTTCCATAATGAAGCCCTGTTGTTTATGCATCGTTAAACGCCTAGAAAGAGATGTTGTTGTCTTGCCTATATACCAGGTTTTTTGGAGCTTACAGTCCCCATGTGGGCATTTGAAGGCATAGACGACGTTGGTCTCTTTTAAAGCGTTCTGCTCTGTGTCTGGAGAGTTTCTCATGAGTAGGCTGGCCGTTTTTCTGGTTTTATAGTAAATCGTCAGTTGTATCCTCTGATTTTTGTCTGTAGGGATAACGTTTCTATTAACAATATCTTTCAGGACCCTTTCCTCTGTTTTATGAGCTGTGGAAAAGAAGTTCCTGTAAAATACTCTAATAGGGGGTATAGGTGTTGTGTTAGTTGTCTCTTCAGAGGTTGCATGGCGTTTCACTTTCCTTCTTATGCTGTTTTCGACGAAACCATTGGAGAAGCCGTTGTTGACTAGGACCTGCCTTACCCTACAGAGTTCTTCGTCGACTTGCTTCCATTCTGATCTGTGGCTTAGAGCACGGTCGACATATGCGTTAACAACACTCCTCTTGTACCTGTCTGGGCAGTCGCTGTTGGCATTTAGGCACATTCCTATGTTCGTTTCCTTAGTGTAGACTGCAGTGTGGAAACCTCCTCTCTTTTCCATGACTGTTACATCTAGAAAGGGCAGCTTCCCATCCTTTTCCATCTCGTAAGTGAAACGCAGCACGGAACTCTGCTCAAATGCCTCCTTCAGCTCCTGCAGATGTCTGACATCAGGTACCTGTGTAAAAATGTCGTCTACATACCTGCAGTATATGGCCGGTTTCAAGTTCATGTCGACTAAGACTTTTTGCTCGATGGTACCCATGTAGAAGTTTGCAAACAGGACACCTAGGGGAGAACCCATGGCGACCCCATCTACTTGCTTATACATGTGCCCATCCGGGCTCAAGAAGGGTGCCTCTTTAGTACAAGCTTGGAGTAGTTTCCTTAGAATATTTTCGGGTATGTCAAGAGGAGTACAGGCTGGATCACGATACACTCTGTCGGCTATCATCCCGATTGTCTCGTCCACAGGTACGTTGGTAAACAGCG
Source organism: Procambarus clarkii (assembly GCF_040958095.1). Classification (NCBI taxonomy): domain Eukaryota; kingdom Metazoa; phylum Arthropoda; class Malacostraca; order Decapoda; family Cambaridae; genus Procambarus; species Procambarus clarkii. Next base: position 49,212,613 of record NC_091162.1, on the reverse strand, counting down.
ATTCTACGTCCAACGAGGCTCTTATCCCTGTGGCCCGTGTGCCCCGCAGTAAGTCAACAAATTCCTTTGGAGACTTCAGGCTGAAGGCGCAAGGAACATAAGGAGTCAGCAGGCCGTTGAGTCGCTTCGCCAGTCTGTACGTGGGTGTGGGTATCTGGCTAATGATTGGCCGAAGTGGGTTTCCAGGCTTGTGTGTCTTGACATTTCCATACGCTTATCCAGGTTTATATTCCCCAATGATCTTTGGAAGGTGGAGTCCGGATTTCTTGGCGTTCACAGTTTCGATCAGTTTGTTGACCTTTGCTTTCAATTCGGCTATAGTGTCCTTCGTTACCCTTTGGAACTTAGTTTGGTCAGAGAGTATGAGGTTCATTTTCGCCAGATATTCGTCTTTTTTAAGAATGACATATATTGGCGACTTGTCACCTCTCATGACAACTATCTCCTTGTTCTCACGAAGGCTTTTAGCTGCCGCTTTGAGCTCGGGGGACAGTATGGTGCTTCTGTAATTGCCTCGATTCTTTCCTCCTTCTGCAATAAGTTCTGCTTGTAAGGTATCTTTGGTAGTGACCTTCTTTTGTGTCTCGAGGTCGAATATGTCGTCCAACAGAATTTCCAACTCTACTTTCCGGGCCATCTCACTCGGTCTGGACATAACGTGACAGTTTATGCCCAGATTTAGGAGAGTGACTTGGTCCTCAGTGAGGTTAATTCCTGCAAGGTTCAGGAAGCCATCTCTTGGTCGTGGAATTGCCATAGGTCCTCCATATAATGTTGTAAACTTCTTGATAATCCTTGTTTCAGTGCTGAGGTGATGTCGGTCTGTGAGGATGTCGAGGTGTTGTTCAATGCGGGTACGGATACTTTCGTCGATGTTGCTATTTCTCCACTCGTTTGTAGCATGAAGTAGTTGCGTTTTGTTGTCTTTGATTTCATTCTCTGCCATGTATATCTGATCACGAATCAGATCCTGGCGATATTTTATCGTGAAGGCTTTGAAAATGTAATAAGTTTTACGAAACGCGCTCGTGTCGCGTCAGACTTGAAATAAAAATGAATTTTGGAGAATTGATTTTTGAATTACCTCCAACAGTGAAAAGAAATGTACGAAAGATTGAGAAAATTCGTGTTAGAATTATTAATCTTACTTTTTCGGTCATATTTAATAATATATGTCTACAGGAAAGACTGCTACCAAAATATACTAATATTAAAGTGCACGACCCAGCAGCAAAGAATCAAGCCTTTACGATAAAATATCGCCAGGATCTGAACCCACTGCTCTGAATGGAGCAACATGAGTAGAGAGTTTGAAAGAGTAACTCAGGTATTGGTGAACAACGGATATAGCAACGCGGAAATAAACGCTGCTATAAGAAGACACTTGGACCGTTGGCATAGTCCAGAACCTAGAACAGAAACCACAACACCTCCAATAAAATTATATTACAAATCAACCATGCACAGTGAACATATTGAACATATAAAAGATGAAAGAATAATGAAAGAAATAATCCGTAAAGGAGTAAAAAGCACTACTCCTAACCAAAACATAAACCTGATAATATTCTACAAAACCAAGAAGACTTCCGAATTCCTTATCAAAAACAGCCCGAAGCCGACGGAGAACCCTCTACAGCAGTCAAGCGTTGTATACATGTACACTTGCTCCCACGAAGGATGTAACCTTCAATGTAAGTACATAGGTATGACGTCGACCAAGCTGACGAGGCGTTTGACATGCCATCTTCAATCCAGTGCCCCTAGGAATCACATGATACAAGCCCATGACATTACTCTAACAAGAGAAATGTTGAACAAGAATACCTGTATAATAGACAAAACCCAAGATGCACGAAGACTACAAATTCTTGTGGCAATTCACATAAGAATAGAGCGACCTACCATGAACACCCAAATCACGGAACTATTTACTCTACCCACCATGAGAGTAAGTACAAGACAAGAACATATCGATGCCAACACAGAACACAATGTCCAACATAATAGGCCAATTACACTGGATTAATCTTTGTGTTTAGATAGGAGCTGCCTCGTATGGGCCAATAAGCCTTCTGCAGTTACCTCTATGTTTCACCTCACATTTATCCCTTATGTATCCCCCCATGTTTTCACCTTTATTGTATTATCACCTGACCCAGTGCGGGTATAAAATCAACTAGTATTGTAAGATCTGTTCACTTGAGAATGAACCATGGAGGTTCGAAACGTTGTGCAAATTATATAAATAAGTGTAATACACTCTATAGTAAGTCACTTCTTTTCTTCACCTTAAAAGTACGAAAATGAGTTTTGGAGAACTCCTATTTCAATTAAGCCCTGATGCTAAGAAAATAGTTAGAGGGATAGAAGCCCTAAACCAGAAAATAATATATATATATATATATATATATATATATATATATATATATATATATATATATATATATATATATATATATATATATATATATATATATATATATATATATATATATATATATATATATATATATATATATATATATATATTAGTATATTTTGGTAGCAGTCTTTCCTGTAGACATATATTATTAAATATGACCGAAAAAGTAAGATTAATAATTCTAACACGAATTTTCTCAATCTTTCGTACATTATGCTTCACTGTTGGAGGTAAATCAAAAATCACTTCTCCAAAATTCATTTTTATTTCTAGTCTGACGCGACACGGGCGCGTTTCGTAAAACTTATTACATTTTCAAAGACTTCACAAATACACAACTGATTAGAACTTGCGTTTCCCTGATTTTATATCTACATTTGAGTGAGGTGGGAAGGATGATGTGGCATTAACACAAGACAGAACACTAGAGGATATTAATAGGGTATTAAAAGTATCAACACAAGACAGAACAGAAACAATGGGTATTGAATAGAAGTGTTTGTAGAAAGCCTATTGGTCCATATTTCTTGATGCTTCTATATTGGAGCGGGGTCTTGAGGTGGGTAGAATATAGTTGTGCAATAATTGGCTGTTGATTGCTGGTGTTGACTTCTTGATGTGTAGTGCCTCGCAAACGTCAAGCCGCCTGCTATCGCTGTATCTATCGATGATTTCTGTGTTGTTTACTAGGATTTCTCTGGCGATGGTTTGGTTATGGGAAGAGATTATATGTTCCTTAATGGAGCCCTGTTGTTTATGCATCGTTAAACGCCTAGAAAGAGATGTTGTTGTCTTGCCTATATACTGGGTTTTTTGGAGCTTACAGTCCCCAAGTGGGCATTTGAAGGCATAGACGACGTTAGTCTCTTTTAAAGCGTTCTGTTTCGTGTCTGGAGAGTTTCTCATGAGTAGGTTGGCCGTTTTTCTGGTTTTATAGTAAATCGTCAGTTGTATCCTCTGATTTTTGTCTGTAGGGATAACGTTTCTATTAACAATATCTTTCAGGACCCTTTCCTCTGTTTTATGAGCTGTGGAAAAGAAGTTCCTGTAAAATAGTCTAATAGGGGGTATAGGTGTTGTGTTAGTTGTCTCTTCGGAGGTTGCATGGCTTTTCACTTTCCTTCTTATGATGTCTTCGATGAAACCATTGGAGAAGCCGTTATTGACTAGAACCTGCCTTACCCTACAGAGTTCTTCGTCGACTTGCTTCCATTCTGAGCTGTGGCTGAGAGCACGGTCGACGTATGCGTTAACAACACTCCTCTTGTACCTGTCAGGGCAGTCGCTGTTGGCATTTAGGCACATTCCTATGTTTGTTTCCTTTGTGTAGACTGCCGGAATCGGAATGATTCCGATTCCGGAATGATTCCGACATTCATTCCGACAATCGGAATGATAGCCGACAGAGTGTATCGTGATCCAGCCTGTACTCCTCTTGACATGCCAGAAAGTATTCTGAGGAAACTACTCCAAGCTTGTACTAAAGAGGCACCCTTCTTGAGCCCGGATGGGCACATGTATAAGCAAGTAGATGGGGTCGCCATGGGTTCTCCCCTAGGTGTCCTGTTTGCAAACTTCTACATGGGTACCATCGAGCAAAAAGTCTTAGTCGACATGAACTTGAAACCGGCCATATACTGCAGGTATGTTGACGACATTTTTACACAGGTACCTGATGTCAGACATCTGCAGGAGCTGAAGGAGGCATTTGAGCAGAGTTCCGTACTGCGTTTCACTTACGAGACGGAAAAGGATGGGAAGCTGCCTTTTCTAGATGTAACAGTCATGGAAAAGGGCGGAGGTTTCCACACTGCAGTCTACACAAAGGAAACAAACATAGGAATGTGCCTAAATGCCAACAGCGACTGCCCTGACAGGTACAAGAGGAGTGTTGTTAACGCATACGTCGACCGTGCTCTCAGCCACAGCTCAGAATGGAAGCAAGTCGACGAAGAACTCTGTAGGGTAAGGCAGGTTCTAGTCAATAACGGCTTCTCCAATGGTTTCATCGAAGACATCATAAGAAGGAAAGTGAAAAGCCATGCAACCTCCGAAGAGACAACTAACACAACACCTATACCCCCTATTAGACTATTTTACAGGAACTTCTTTTCCACAGCTCATAAAACAGAGGAAAGGGTCCTGAAAGATATTGTTAATAGAAACGTTATCCCTACAGACAAAAATCAGAGGATACAACTGACGATTTACTATAAAACCAGAAAAACGGCCAACCTACTCATGAGAAACTCTCCAGACACGAAACAGAACGCTTTAAAAGAGACTAACGTCGTCTATGCCTTCAAATGCCCACTTGGGGACTGTAAGCTCCAAAAAACCCAGTATATAGGCAAGACAACAACATCTCTTTCTAGGCGTTTAACGATGCATAAACAACAGGGCTCCATTAAGGAACATATAATCTCTTCCCATAACCAAACCATCGCCAGAGAAATCCTAGTAAACAACACAGAAATCATCGATAGATACAGCGATAGCAGGCGGCTTGACGTTTGCGAGGCACTACACATCAAGAAGTCAACACCAGCAATCAACAGCCAATTATTGCACAACTATATTCTACCCACCTCAAGACCCCGCTCCAATATAGAAGCATCAAGAAATATGGACCAATAGGCTTTCTACAAACACTTCTATTCAATACCCATTGTTTCTGTTCTGTCTTGTGTTGATACTTTTAATACCCTATTAATATCCTCTAGTGTTCTGTCTTGTGTTAATGCCACATCATCCTTCCCACCTCACTCAAATGTAATGCCACATCACCCTTCCCACCTCACTCAAATGTAGATATAAAATCAGGGAAACGCAAGTTCTAATCAGTTGTGTATTTGTGAAGTCTTTGAAAATGTAATAAGTTTTACGAAACGCGCCCGTGTCGCGTCAGACTAGAAATAAAAATGAATTTTGGAGAAGTGATTTTTGATTTACCTCCAACAGTGAAGCATAATGTACGAAAGATTGAGAAAATTCGTGTTAGAATTATTAATCTTACTTTTTCGGTCATATTTAATAATATATATATATATATATATATATATATATATATATTAAATATGACCGAAAAAGTAAGATTAATAATTCTAACACGAATTTTCTCAATCTTTCGTACATTACGCTTCACTGTTGGAGGTAAATCAAAAATCAATTCTCCAAAATTCATTTTTATTTCTAGTCTGACGCGACACGGGCGCGTTTCGTAAAACTTATTACATTTTCAAAGACTTTAGTTCACAAATACACAACTGAATAGAACTTACGTATCTCCGATTTTATATCTACATTTGAGTGAGGTAGAAGGGGTGATGTGGCATTAACACAAGACAGACAAGACATATATATGTATAACTATATAAATTAATTGAAATCTACAGGTCGCCACCCCGATGCATGTCCATTTTGCATGTATCTAAACGATTCCGAGGCTGATACTAGTTCTGATTTAGATGCATCATCGCACCAAAGCGTCCAATATGAAAGTAAGTCAATTACACTATTCTGCAATACCATTCACAATTCTTTTCAGATATATTCATATAAATATTATATTTATCATCGTTAATTATTATCATTATCATTTATATAATTTTAGGCTCGCCAACTCAGCAGGTAGTGGAGGTAGAGGAAGAATATCCTCGTGGAGGCGGTGGTGAAGAGCCAAGCTCGCTCACCAACACTAGAAAATAATGACCACAGGGAAAGTTCTAATTGTAAGTATCATCCGCATTAATTATTATTTTCATATTTCAATAATGCTAGTATTATTATTATTATTAAACTCCCTATATATAATTTTATTTATTGAAATCATTATTCTTGTTACTTATAGGTTCTCAACTAGAGAATGAAGAAGAGTCCCTGCATTTAGTTTGGGAAGCGGATTCCGATATGGACGCCAGCCAGCCTATTGCTAATTCTCCACCACCAACTCAGGAACAGCAACAGCAGGTAGATGTTTTGCTTCCTCCTCAACCCGAAGTGCTTGAAGTGATCAATAATTTCAATGGGGGGTACATACGCCATTCATATAGCATCCCAGATCATGCCCAAGTAGATCCTGCCCATTATTTAACTAGATATCGTGATTATTTTATTCAGTAAATAGAATCCTTGTTTGATGCCGGTTATCCCAATTTCCCTCCTGCCCTCTTGATATACCCGGATTTTACATTCAATTTACAACGGCTTAATCAAGAAAATGAACCTGATTTTGAGGGAGAGTTGCCTATAAGGGCTGAGCAGCCCAGTGTATCTAGGCACGAAGCTAGTGTTGTCGTAGATCAATGGATTGCTGAATTGGATAATAAGCTAGAAGAGTTCTTTGCCGAGACAGAAGGTTCTAGTCTAGGTATACAGAGCATTTCTGGCTTTTACATCAATTCCATAGCAGTTCAGCATCCTATCCGTCTAGGAGAATACGTACCTTATCCAGATAAATTGCGTGGCAAAAATTATGTTTTCAACCCTAAAGGTGAGCAAAATATATGTTTGATCCAATGTTTGGCAGCTTATATATGCCTTGCTCAGGGAATGACATTAGGTAATATCCGCAGATTTTCCAAGTCTTCCAGATGGTGTCTTAGATTTGTCCGTTGGAGTGAGGATATTGAAATTCCCATAACGTATGACAATATCAATAAAATAGAAAGTATAAATAAATGAAGTATTTTTATCTATGTGCTTACGCGTGAAGATAATAGATACTACATTAGCTTAGCTAGAAAAGGGAGAGAACATTCTGCCCGTAAAGTACCATTGCTCATGCTAGAGGATCAGCATCTTGTGCTCATTAAAGATTTCAATCTATACGTTTGCAACATGCGCAGCCATTCATACGAGATCCCTAACAATCATATTTACTGTCATTCATGTTTAATTAATTCATTTGTCACCTGATGCTATGCGGGATCACGAAGAGTCATGTGAAGTTAAACAAACATTGAAATTTTACCCCGAAGGTCATAAAATCAAGTTCAAAAATTACGGTCGTGCCTATGGTCCCTCTCACACGGCATATTATGATTTCGAGTGCTTGTTGGACCCCTCCAATCCCCAAGGTATGATTGAGAAGCGTCACAAAGCCGTGGCATATGCTTTTATTATCATCAACAGGGAATTGGAGGTGGTAGATAAATTAACGTATATGGGGGATGACCCTGTGAATCATTTCATAGATACTTTGGAGAAGTCATGGAAGAGAATAAAATCTACCATGCCTAAATACAAAATATCTATGACACGTGAACATTGGCAAGCCTATAGACGTCAGACCACATGTGAAATGTGTTATAGACCATTTAAATCAGCTATGGACAAGCACCGTCATCATGATCATGCTATTGAATTTAATAATTATCTTGCAGCCTATTGCCAAAGGTGCAACATTTTATGCAGAAATTCTTATAAATATTTATACACATTCTCTCACAATGCAGCTTATGACCTCGGGGTAATTTTAAATGAATTGTCTAACGTCCCTAACCGCAAAATTGACATTGCCTCAAAAGATGGATTTAAGTTCATGAAAGTAGATATCGGTAAACTTCGGTCTATGGATAGTCTGGCTTTACTAAATGGTGGGCTTGAAAAACTAGGTAAAGAACATATCAAGGAAGGTAAACCCACCACTTACACCTCCGTTATGCTAGATGACGTCCCTGCAGCCGCCCACCATTTATTAAAGACAGGCAAACAGGTCTTCTGTTATGACTACATTTCATCTTTGGAGAAATTAAATGAACCGGCTCTTCCTCCTCCCGAAGCCTTTTTCAATAGTTTAAAACACGAGGCCATAAGCGAGAGCGATTATACACAGGCTAAAGAAGTCTTCAGATTAGCGGAATGCAAGACCATTGGGGATTACTTGAAGGTCTATTTGAAAGTAGATACTGGACTATTGTGTGATGTGTTTACTGTATGGCGCAAGACCATGCTTGAGCTGTACAAGTTAGACATCACTCACTATGTCTCGTTATCTAGTTTTGCATGGGACGCTTTCTTGTTTAAGAGTCAAGTTGTCTTGGACTCTATTTCTGATCCCCATTTGTACGATGTATTGCGCAGAAATCTAAGAGGCGGATTTACCTCTGTTGTGCGACAACACACAAGTGTACAAAATGAGCAAACGGGTGCTGATCCTTCTAGTACTGATAAATATATTCTGTATTTAGATTTTAATGGCTTATACGCCACCTGTATGACAGAACTGCTTCCTCAAGGCGGGATCCGTAAATTATCTGCTGCCGAATGCAATGATTGGCTCCAACAGGGATTGGAAAATATTTCATGTGATGGGGATAAGGGGTATTGGGTCATGTGTGATACCAAGCATGTCGCACCTGAGGTGGCCCGATACACAGATGACTTACCTTTAACCCTGTCGCATGCTAATATTTCAACTGATCTTCTGTCCGATTATAGCAAACACATTTTAAATACCGAAGATCGTAAACTCCCCAAGAAAAACAATAAATTAATTGCCTCACATCTCCCCCAAAAAGATTACTTGGTGAGTTTAGATTTGCTTCAGATGCTGATGAAATTGGGATTGGAAGTGGCTAAGGTAAATGCAGTTTATGAAATCCAACAAAGCAAGTACCTTAAGGAATTTGTCGAAACAAATGCTCGTGAACGTGCAAATACACCTTGTGCCATTAAGGGTAAAGCTTTCAAGCTGGTGTCTAATGCAATTTACGGCAAGAGTGTGACAAATGTGAGTAAATATGGCGATCAGCATTATTTAGTTACATCTCGAGACAAATTCCAAAAGCATGCACGCAATCCGTTCTTCAAACGGAGCATTTTGTTAAGTGAAGACAGAGTCATTTGCACGGTTAAGAAACAATCACTTAAAGTCAATACACCAACCTATTTGGGGTTCCAGATCTTGCAAATAGCTAAGAGGATCCTATATGATTTTTGGTACAATACCGTCAAAGATCATAATGGAGACAAAGCTAGATTGCTGTATACGGATACAGATTCGTATTTGATTGAACTGACCTGTCCAAATGCGTTTGAGGAATTAAATAAACTGCCTTTGTCTCAGCATATGGATTTCAGTAATTTCCCTCCTGAAAATACCTATTTCGATGACTCTCGCAAAGGTCAACTGGGTTTGTTAAAATCGGAAGTTGGAGCCAAAATTATCAAGGAACTCATTGCATTGAAGCCTAAAATGTACTCAATTCTCACTCAAGATCAGGTTAAGATCTGTCGTTGTAAAGGAATTCCCACTTATCATCAGTCTAAAGTCACTCATGCAGCTTTCCAAAGTGCTTTAGAGTTAAATATTGGGCAGAGGTTCCAATCCAGATCTATTAGGAATGTTAAAGGCCGTATGTGTACCTGTCTCACTACAAAACGTGGTTTGTCGGCCTTTGACGATAAACGTTATGTACTGAGTCCTACACAGTCTTTGGCGTATGGTCACCCCGATATACCTCGAGCAGAAATTAATGAAGAAGAGAATGAGGAGGAGGAGGATGTACCTGCACCTGCTGCTGCTGCTGCACGTCCTGTGAGACGTGGATTCCATCCCATATTCAACATGTGGGGAAAACGCGATGTACTGGTGAACAAGACATATCCTCACAATTAGTGACTGAAGAAATTGGTGATGGAACATTGCAACCTCCCCTAACCTATCTTTGGTTTTGAAAATTGCTGCCTCCCCTAACCTGACATTGATGTTTGAAAATTGCTACCTCCCCTAACCTCTCATTGATGTTTGAAAATTGCTGCCTCCCCTAACCTCTCATTGATGTTTGAAAATTGCTGCCTCCCCTAACCTGTCATTGATGTTTGAAAATTGCTGCCTCCCCTAACCTGTCATTGATGTTTGAAAAATTGCGGGGCCCCTGACTCATCACTGATGTTCTGAAAATGCAGTCTCCCTTAACCTATGTTGAAAATGTTCTGTTGTATATCTATGTTGAAAATGTTCTGTTGTATATAAAAAAATAAAAATTGTGAAATGTATACTTTGATGTTTTTATAAAACAGTGCCCCCCTAACCTATGTTTTGAAAATGTTCTATGCAAAAAATAAAAATATGAAATGTATACTTTGATGTTTCTATGAAAACCTCCCATGTTTAAATATAATAACCTTATCATACTTATGTCAGTACAAACCCAACACGAGTCATGGATAGTTCACCTATCACTGAAGAACAACTAGATATTTTCAATGAACCTAGCAGAATAATCATTGCAGGATTTTCCAATGGCGGAAAATCTCATTTGTGCACTAAACTCGTACAAAAATACCATCTGAAATTCTCCAGTATTATTATATGTGGCGGCAGTTACAGAGCATTGCTAGACGATCCAGTAATTAACAAGAAAATAATAGCTCATCCTGAAATTATTAACCCTTTAGATGAACGTACAGATGATACGCCTATTTTAATTATTATCGATGACTTGTTCATCGAATCTGCCAATTCCAAAATTGTGTCTGATATCTTCACTAAAGGAAGACATCTTGCTATTTCGCGCATATTCATTACCCAAAATATATTTTTCTCTGGGAAATATGCTAGAAGTATCAGTTTATACGCCTCCCATTTCATATTAGTGAAATCTAGAGATTTAGCTCAAATTGAGACTTTGGGGCGGCAGTTATTTGGAAAACAAGATTCTAAAAAGCTTTTGGATATCTACAAGAAAGCCATCAGTAAACCTTATGGGTATTTATTGGTGGATTTAGGAGTGAAAACCCCTGAACGCATTACCTTCCGTAGCAATATTGTTGGTGAGCATCCATACGAAATTGTTTACCAATGGTGAATGTACTAAACAACAACCACAAGGGGAGGTTAGGGGGGTGGGGTGTATAGGATGTGTCCCCCACAACAACAACAACCACAAGGGGAGGTTAGGGGGGTGGGGTGTATAGGATGTGTTCCCCACAACAACAACAACAACCACAAGGGGAGGTTAGGGGGGTGGGGTGTATAGGATGTGTCCCCCACAACAACAACAACCACAAGGGGAGGTTAGGGGGGTGGGGTGTATAGGATGTATTCCCCACAACAACAACAACAACCACAAGGGGAGGTTAGGGGGGTGGGGTGTATAGGATGTGTCCCCCACAACAACAACAACCACAAGGGGAGGTTAGGGGGGTGGGGTGTATAGGATGTGTCCCCCACAACAACAACAACCACAAGGGGAGGTTAGGGGGGTGGGGTGTATAGGATGTATTCCCCACAACAACAACAACAACCACAAGGGGAGGTTAGGGGGGTGGGGTGTATAGGATGTGTCCCCCACAACAACAACAACCACAAGGGGAGGTTAGGGGGGTGGGGTGTATAGGATGTATTCCCCACAACAACAACAACAACCACAAGGGGAGGTTAGGGGGGTTGGAATATTGGATGTATAAAACAACTAAAACCATACAATCCGATATCACTTTATTAGAAGATGGAGCACGTACTAGATAAAATTTATTATAACCCCGCATCCACAGGAGGGTTAGGGGGGGTCAATAGGTTGTATAAAGCAGCTAAAACCATAAAGCCAGATATTACTTTATCAGATGTCAAAGAATACTTGAAATCGTCTAAAGCCTACACTTTGCACGCATTAAAACCTCGCAAATTTCAGCGACGAAAGGTGCTGAGTCCTAAACCCCGTATATATTTAGCTTGTGATTTAACAGAAATGGGTTTAATAGCTAAACACAATGATGATATTAAATACATTCTCGTCTGTGTCGATATTTTTTCACGGTATGCGCAAGTAGCACCTCTGATACGCAAAGATGGACAGACTGTGAGTAAGGCTCTGAAAAACATATTGGAATCCTCATATTTCCAAGGAATACGTAAAATAAATACAGATCGAGGAGGTGAATTTTATAATTCTCATATGCAACGAATGCTTGCAGCTAAAAATATTAAACTATATAGCGTATTTTCTCAAGAAACAAAAGCCGCTATCGCCGAACGCTTTATACGTACCATGAAAACCAAGATTTATAAATATATGACTGCGCACAATACCTCGAGATATCTGCCCATATTGCCTGATATCATAAAGGCCTATAACACAACACCCCACCGAGGGTTAGGTGGTCGGACTCCAGTTGACGTTCATGCTTTATCTCGTCCACAAGATATAAAGAAACAGTTCAATCTCATGTATAAAAGTAAGGACAAACCTAAAGCAGGTCTTAGTTCTCTACTAGCTGTCGGGGACACAGTTCGCATTACTCTCTCCAACAGAATTTCGACATTCAAGAAAGGTTTTGCTAGACAAAACACGGAAGAAATTTTCAGAATTATTCGTATAGACAAAAGCCAGCCTATCCCATTATATTTTTTACAAGATTTGAACAACAAGCCCATTGACGGAGGGTTTTATATGTATGTATGTATGTATGTATGTATGTATGTATGTATGTATGTATGTATGTATGTATGTATGTATGTATGTATGTGAGTATGTATTCCCAATCACGTTAAAGTCTCCCCCTCTATCATCCAGTTTAAGAGAAAAGCAACTAAGTACTACATAATCAACTCCTTGTAACTTACCTTATCTCCTAAATGTCATCATATGTCAGTTAAATTCATGCTGTTGATCTCAATTAGTCTTAAGTCTTAGTTTGTAAGGTTTTTCCCAGATCTTGTCCAAATCGGTGTGCGTATTAGTGCATTAGGCATAGTATAAACTTGTTCTGTCTTGAAATTCAACATTCTACTTGTAACGCCCAACCACTCCCACCACCACCACCACTCCCAACACCACCACCACTCCCAACACCAACACCACTCCCAACACCACCACCACTCCCAACACCACCACCACTCCCAACACCACCATCACTCCCAACACCACCACCACACCCAACACCACCATCACTCCCAACACCACCACCACTCCCAACACCACCACCACTCCCAATACCACCATCACTCCCAACACCACCACCACTCCCAACACCACCATCACTCCCAACACCACCACCACTCCCAACACCACCACCACTCCCAACACCACCACCACTCCAAACACCACCATCACTCCCAACACCACTACCACTCCCAACACCACCACCACTCCCAACACCACCATCACTCCCAACACCACCATCACTCCCAACACCACCACCACTCCCAACACCACCACCACTCCCAACACCACCACTACTCCCAACACCACCACCATCACTCCCAACACCACCACCACTCCAAACACCACCACCACTCCCAACACCACCATCACTCCCAACACCACCACCACTCCCAACACCACCACCACTCCAAACACCACCACCACTCCCAACACCACCATCACTCCCAACACCACCACCACTCCCAATACCACCTCCACTCCCAACACCACCACCACCACTCCCAACACCACCATCACTCCCAACACCACCACCACTACCAACACCACCACCACTCCCAACACCACCACCACTCCCAACACCAACACCACTCCCAACACCACCACCACTCCCAACACCACCATCACTCCCAACACCACCACCACTCCCAACACCACCACCACTCCCAACACCACCACCACTCCCAACACCACCACCACTCCCAACACCACCATCACTCCCAACACCACCACCACTCCCAGCACCACCATCACTCCCAACACCACCACCACTCCCAACACCACCACCACTCCCAACACCACCATCACTCCCAACACCACCACCACTCCCAACACCACCACCACTCCCAACACCACCATCACTCCCAACACCACCACCACTCCCAACACCACCACCAATCCCAACATCACCATCACTCTCAACACCACCACCACTCTCAATACCACCACCACTCCCAACACCACCACCACTCCCAACACCACCACCACTCCCAACACCACCATCACTCCCAACACCACCACCACTCCCAACACCACCATCACTCCCAACACCACCACCACTCCCAACACCACCACCACTCCCAACACCACCATCACTCCCAACACCACCACCACTCCCAACACCACCATCACTCCCAACACCACCACCACTCCCAACACCACCACTACTCCCAACACCACCATCACTCCCAACACCACCACCACTCCCAACACCACCATCATTCCCAACACCACCACCACTCCCAACACCACCACCACTCCCAACACCACCATCACTCCCAACACCACCATCACTCCCAACACCACCACCACTCCCAGCACCACTACCACCACTCCCAACACCACCATCACTCCCAACACCACCACCACTCACAACACCACCACCACTCCCAACACCACCACCACTCCCAACACCACCATCACTCCCAACACCACCACCACTCCCAACACCACCACCACTCCCAACACCACCACCATCACTCTCAACACCACCATCACTCCCAACACCACCACCACTCCCAACACCACCACCACTCCCAACACAACCATCACTCCCAACACCACCACCACTCCCAACACCACCACCACTCCCAACACCACCACCACCACTCCCAACACCACCATCACTCCCAACACCACCACCACTCCCAACACCACCATCACTCTCAACATCCACAACCACTCCCAACACCACCACCACTCCCAACACCACCATCACTCCCAACACCACCACCACTCCCAACACCACCACCACTCCCAACACCACCACCACTCCCAACACCACCACCACTCCCGACACCACCACCACTCCCAACACCACCACCACTCCCAACACCACAACAACTAACAACACCACCACTACTCCCAACACCACCATCACTCTCAACACCACCATCACTCCCAACACCACCCCCACTCCCAACACCACCACCACTCCAAACACCACCATCACTCCCAACACCACCACCACTCCCAACACCACCATCACTCCCAACACCACCATCACTCCCAACACCACCACCACTCCCAACACCACCACCACTCCCAACACCACCACTACTCCCAACACCACCACCATCACTCCCAACACCACCACCACTCCAAACACCACCACCACTCCCAACACCACCATCACTCCCAACACCACCACCACTCCCAACACCACCACCACTCCAAACACCACCATCACTCCCAACACCACCACCACTCCCAACACCACCACCACTCCCAACACCACCACCACTCCCAACACCACCATCACTCCCAACACCACCACCACTCCCAACACCACCACCACTCCCAACACCACCACCACCACTCCCAACACCACCATCACTCCCAACACCACCACCACTATCAACACCACCACCACTCCCAACACCACCACCACTCCCAACACCACCATCACTCCCAACACCACCACCACTCCCAGCACCACCATCACTCCCAACACCACCACCACTCCCAACACCACCTCCACTCCCAACACCACCATCACTCTCAACACCACCACCATTCCCAACACCACCACCACTCCCAACACCACCATCACTCCCAACACCACCACCACTCCCAACACCACCACCAATCCCAACATCACCATCACTCTCAACACCACCACCACTCTCAATACCACCACCACTCCCAACACCACCACCACTCCCAACACCACCACCACTCCCAACACCACCATCACTCCCAACACCACCACCACTCCCAACACCACCATCACTCCCAACACCACCACCACTCCCAACACCACCACCACTCCCAACACCACCATCACTCCCAACACCACCACCACTCCCAACACCACCATCACTCCCAACACCACCACCACTCCCAACACCACCACTACTCCCAACACCACCATCACTCCCAACACCACCACCACTCCCAACACCACCATCACTCCCAACACCACCACCACTCCCAACACCACCACCACTCCCAACACCACCATCACTCCCAACACCACCATCACTCCCAACACCACCACCACTCCCAGCACCACCACCACCACTCCCAACACCACCATCACTCCCAACACCACCACCACTCCCAACACCACCACCACTCCCAACACCACCACCACTCCCAACACCACCATCACTCCCAACACCACCACCACTCCCAACACCACCACCACTCCCAACACCACCACCACCACTCTCAACACCACCATCACTCCCAACACCACCACCACTCCCAACACCACCACCACTCCCAACACCACCATCACTCCCAACACCACCACCACTCCCAACACCACCACCACTCCCAACACCACCACCACCACTCCCAACACCACCATCACTCCCAACACCACCACCACTCCCAACACCACCATCACTCTCAACATCCACAACCACTCCCAACACCACCACCACTCCCAACACCACCATCACTCCCAACACCACCACCACTCCCAACACCACCACCACTCCCAACACCACCACCACTCCCAACACCACCACCACTCCCGACACCACCACCACTCCCAACACCACCACCACTCCCAACACCACAACCACTAACAACACCACCACTACTCCCAACACCACCATCACTCTCAACACCACCATCACTCCCAACACCACCCCCACTCCCAACACCACCACCTCTCCAAACACCACCATCACTCCCAACACCACTACCACTCCCAACACCACCACCACACCCAACACCACCATCACTCCCAACACCACCATCACTCCCAACACCACCACCACTCCCAACACCACCACCACTCCCAACACCACCACTACTCCCAACACCACCACCATCACTCCCAACACCACCACCACTCCAAACACCACCACCACTCCCAACACCACCATCACTCCCAACACCACCACCACTCCCAACACCACCACCACTCCAAACACCACCATCACTCCCAACACCACCACCACTCCCAACACCACCACCACTCCCAACACCACCACCACTCCCAACACCACCATCACTCCCAACACCACCACCACTCCCAACACCACCTCCACTCCCAACACCACCACCACCACTCCCAACACCACCATCACTCCCAACACCACCACCACTATCAACACCACCACCACTCCCAACACCACCACCACTCCCAACACCAACACCACTCCCAACACCACCACCACTCCCAACACCACCATCACTCCCAACACCACCACCACTCCCAACACCACCACCACTCCCAACACCACCACCACTCCCAACACCACCACCACTCCCAACACCACCATCACTCCCAACACCACCACCACTCCCAGCACCACCATCACTCCCAACACCACCACCACTCCCAACACCACCACCACTCCCAACACCACCATCACTCCCAACACCACCACCATTCCCAACACCACCACCACTCCCAACACCACCATCACTCCCAACACCACCACCACTCCCAACACCACCACCAATCCCAACATCACCATCACTCTCAACACCACCACCACTCTCAATACCACCACCACTCCCAACACCACCACCACTCCCAACACCACCACCACTCCCAACACCACCATCACTCCCAACACCACCACCACTCCCAACACCACCATCACTCCCAACACCACCACCACTCCCAACACCACCACCACTCCCAACACCACCATCACTCCCAACACCACCACCACTCCCAACACCACCATCACTCCCAACACCACCACCACTCCCAACACCACCACTACTCCCAACACCACCATCACTCCCAACACCACCACCACTCCCAACACCACCATCACTCCCAACACCACCACCACTCCCAACACCACCACCACTCCCAACACCACCATCACTCCCAACACCACCATCACTCCCAACACCACCACCACTCCCAGCACCACCACCACCACTCCCAACACCACCATCATTCCCAACACCACCACCACTCCCAACACCACCACCACTCCCAACACCACCACCACTCCCAACACCACCATCACTCCCAACACCACCACAACTCCCAACACCACCACCACTCCCAACACCACCACCACCAAACTCAACACCACCATCACTCTCAACACCACCACCACTTCCAACACCACCACCACTCCCAACACCACCATCACTCCCAACACCACCACCACTCCCAACACCACCACCACTCCCAACACCACCACCACCACTCCCAACACCACCACCACTCCCAACACCACCACCACTCCCAACACTACCATCACTCTCAACATCCACAACCACTCCCAACACCACCACCACTCCCAACACCACCATCACTCCCAACACCACCACCACTACCAACACCACCACCACTCCCAACACCACCACCACTCCCAACACCACCACCACTCCCGACACCACCACCACTCCCAACACCACCACCACTCCCAACACCACAACCACTAACAACACCACCACTACTCCCAACACCACCACCACTCTCAACACCACCATCACTCCCAACACCACCATCACTCCCAACACCACCACCACTCCCAACACCACCACCACTCCCAACACCACCACTACTCCCAACACCACCACCATCACTCCCAACACCACCACCACTCCAAACACCACCACCACTCCCAACACCACCATCACTCCCAACACCACCACCACTCCCAACACCACCACCACTCCAAACACCACCACCACTCCCAACACCACCATCACTCCCAACACCACCACCACTCCCAATACCACCTCCACTCCCAACACCACCACCACCACTCCCAACACCACCATCACTCCCAACACCACCACCACTACCAACACCACCACCACTCCCAACACCACCACCACTCCCAACACCAACACCACTCCCAACACCACCACCACTCCCAACACCACCATCACTCCCAACACCACCACCACTCCCAACACCACCACCACTCCCAACACCACCACCACTCCCAACACCACCACCACTCCCAACACCACCATCACTCCCAACACCACCACCACTCCCAGCACCACCATCACTCCCAACACCACCACCACTCCCAACACCACCACCACTCCCAACACCACCATCACTCCCAACACGACCACCATTCCCAACACCACCACCACTCCCAACACCACCATCACTCCCAACACCACCACCACTCCCAACACCACCACCAATCCCAACATCACCATCACTCTCAACACCACCACCACTCTCAATACCACCACCACTCCCAACACCACCACCACTCCCAACACCACCACCACTCCCAACACCACCATCACTCCCAACACCACCACCACTCCCAACACCACCATCACTCCCAACACCACCACCACTCCCAACACCACCACCACTCCCAACACCACCATCACTCCCAACACCACCACCACTCCCAACACCACCATCACTCCCAACACCACCACCACTCCCAACACCACCACTACTCCCAACACCACCATCACTCCCAACACCACCACCACTCCCAACACCACCATCATTCCCAACACCACCACCACTCCCAACACCACCACCACTCCCAACACCACCATCACTCCCAACACCACCATCACTCCCAACACCACCACCACTCCCAGCACCACTACCACCACTCCCAACACCACCATCACTCCCAACACCACCACCACTCACAACACCACCACCACTCCCAACACCACCACCACTCCCAACACCACCATCACTCCCAACACCACCACCACTCCCAACACCACCACCACTCCCAACACCACCACCATCACTCTCAACACCACCATCACTCCCAACACCACCACCACTCCCAACACCACCACCACTCCCAACACAACCATCACTCCCAACACCACCACCACTCCCAACACCACCACCACTCCCAACACCACCACCACCACTCCCAACACCACCATCACTCCCAACACCACCACCACTCCCAACACCACCATCACTCTCAACATCCACAACCACTCCCAACACCACCACCACTCCCAACACCACCATCACTCCCAACACCACCACCACTCCCAACACCACCACCACTCCCAACACCACCACCACTCCCAACACCACCACCACTCCCGACACCACCACCACTCCCAACACCACCACCACTCCCAACACCACAACAACTAACAACACCACCACTACTCCCAACACCACCATCACTCTCAACACCACCATCACTCCCAACACCACCCCCACTCCCAACACCACCACCACTCCAAACACCACCATCACTCCCAACACCACCACCACTCCCAACACCACCATCACTCCCAACACCACCATCACTCCCAACACCACCACCACTCCCAACACCACCACCACTCCCAACACCACCACTACTCCCAACACCACCACCATCACTCCCAACACCACCACCACTCCAAACACCACCACCACTCCCAACACCACCATCACTCCCAACACCACCACCACTCCCAACACCACCACCACTCCAAACACCACCATCACTCCCAACACCACCACCACTCCCAACACCACCACCACTCCCAACACCACCACCACTCCCAACACCACCATCACTCCCAACACCACCACCACTCCCAACACCACCTCCACTCCCAACACCACCACCACCACTCCCAACACCACCATCACTCCCAACACCACCACCACTATCAACACCACCACCACTCCCAACACCACCACCACTCCCAACACCACCATCACTCCCAACACCACCACCACTCCCAGCACCACCATCACTCCCAACACCACCACCACTCCCAACACCACCTCCACTCCCAACACCACCATCACTCTCAACACCACCACCATTCCCAACACCACCACCACTCCCAACACCACCATCACTCCCAACACCACCACCACTCCCAACACCACCACCAATCCCAACATCCACCATCACTCTCAACACCACCACCACTCTCAATACCACCACCACTCCCAACACCACCACCACTCCCAACACCACCACCACTCCCAACACCACCATCACTCCCAACACCACCACCACTCCCAACACCACCATCACTCCCAACACCACCACCACTCCCAACACCACCACCACTCCCAACACCACCATCACTCCCAACACCACCACCACTCCCAACACCACCATCACTCCCAACACCACCACCACTCCCAACACCACCACTACTCCCAACACCACCATCACTCCCAACACCACCACCACTCCCAACACCACCATCACTCCCAACACCACCACCACTCCCAACACCACCACCACTCCCAACACCACCATCACTCCCAACACCACCATCACTCCCAACACCACCACCACTCCCAGCACCACCACCACCACTCCCAACACCACCATCACTCCCAACACCACCACCACTCCCAACACCACCACCACTCCCAACACCACCACCACTCCCAACACCACCATCACTCCCAACACCACCACCACTCCCAACACCACCACCACTCCCAACACCACCACCACCACTCTCAACACCACCATCACTCCCAACACCACCACCACTCCCAACACCACCACCACTCCCAACACCACCATCACTCCCAACACCACCACCACTCCCAACACCACCACCACTCCCAACACCACCACCACCACTCCCAACACCACCATCACTCCCAACACCACCACCACTCCCAACACCACCATCACTCTCAACATCCACAACCACTCCCAACACCACCACCACTCCCAACACCACCATCACTCCCAACACCACCACCACTCCCAACACCACCACCACTCCCAACACCACCACCACTCCCAACACCACCACCACTCCCGACACCACCACCACTCCCAACACCACCACCACTCCCAACACCACAACCACTAACAACACCACCACTACTCCCAACACCACCATCACTCTCAACACCACCATCACTCCCAACACCACCCCCACTCCCAACACCACCACCTCTCCAAACACCACCATCACTCCCAACACCACTACCACTCCCAACACCACCACCACACCCAACACCACCATCACTCCCAACACCACCATCACTCCCAACACCACCACCACTCCCAACACCACCACCACTCCCAACACCACCACTACTCCCAACACCACCACCATCACTCCCAACACCACCACCACTCCAAACACCACCACCACTCCCAACACCACCATCACTCCCAACACCACCACCACTCCCAACACCACCACCACTCCAAACACCACCATCACTCCCAACACCACCACCACTCCCAACACCACCACCACTCCCAACACCACCACCACTCCCAACACCACCATCACTCCCAACACCACCACCACTCCCAACACCACCTCCACTCCCAACACCACCACCACCACTCCCAACACCACCATCACTCCCAACACCACCACCACTATCAACACCACCACCACTCCCAACACCACCACCACTCCCAACACCAACACCACTCCCAACACCACCACCACTCCCAACACCACCATCACTCCCAACACCACCACCACTCCCAACACCACCACCACTCCCAACACCACCACCACTCCCAACACCACCACCACTCCCAACACCACCATCACTCCCAACACCACCACCACTCCCAGCACCACCATCACTCCCAACACCACCACCACTCCCAACACCACCACCACTCCCAACACCACCATCACTCCCAACACCACCACCATTCCCAACACCACCACCACTCCCAACACCACCATCACTCCCAACACCACCACCACTCCCAACACCACCACCAATCCCAACATCACCATCACTCTCAACACCACCACCACTCTCAATACCACCACCACTCCCAACACCACCACCACTCCCAACACCACCACCACTCCCAACACCACCATCACTCCCAACACCACCACCACTCCCAACACCACCATCACTCCCAACACCACCACCACTCCCAACACCACCACCACTCCCAACACCACCATCACTCCCAACACCACCACCACTCCCAACACCACCATCACTCCCAACACCACCACCACTCCCAACACCACCACTACTCCCAACACCACCATCACTCCCAACACCACCACCACTCCCAACACCACCATCACTCCCAACACCACCACCACTCCCAACACCACCACCACTCCCAACACCACCATCACTCCCAACACCACCATCACTCCCAACACCACCACCACTCCCAGCACCACCACCACCACTCCCAACACCACCATCATTCCCAACACCACCACCACTCCCAACACCACCACCACTCCCAACACCACCACCACTCCCAACACCACCATCACTCCCAACACCACCACAACTCCCAACACCACCACCACTCCCAACACCACCACCACCAAACTCAACACCACCATCACTCTCAACACCACCACCACTTCCAACACCACCACCACTCCCAACACCACCATCACTCCCAACACCACCACCACTCCCAACACCACCACCACTCCCAACACCACCACCACCACTCCCAACACCACCATCACTCCCAACACCACCACCACTCCCAACACTACCATCACTCTCAACATCCACAACCACTCCCAACACCACCACCACTCCCAACACCACCATCACTCCCAACACCACCACCACTACCAACACCACCACCACTCCCAACACCACCACCACTCCCAACACCACCACCACTCCCGACACCACCACCACTCCCAACACCACCACCACTCCCAACACCACAACCACTAACAACACCACCACTACTCCCAACACCACCACCACTCTCAACACCACCATCACTCCCAACACCACCCCCACTCCCAACACCACCACCACTCCCAACATCACCACCACTCCCAACATTAACACCACTCCCAACACCACCATCACTCCCAACACCACCATCACTCCCAACACCACCACCACTCCCAACACCAACACCACTCCCAACACCAGCACCACTCCCAACACCACCACCACTCCCAACACCATCACCACTCCCAACACCACCACCACTCCCAACGCCACCATCACTCCCAACACCACCATCACTCCCAACACCACCACCACTCCCAACACCACCACCACTCCCAACACCACCATCACTCCCAACACCACCACCACTCCCAACACCACCACCACTCCCAACACCACCACCACTCCCAACACCACCATCACTCCCAACACCACCACCACTCCCAACATTACAACCACTCCCAACACCACCAACACTCCCAACACCACCACCACTCCCAACACCACCACCACTCCCAACACCACCATCACTCCCAACACCACCATCACTCCCAACACCACCACCACTCCCAACACCACCATCACTCCCAACACCACCACCACTCCCAACACCACCACCACTCCCAACAACACCACTACTCCCAACACCACCATCACTCCCAACACCACCACCACTCCCAACACCTCCACCACTCCCAACACCACCACCACCACCACTCTCAACACCACCATCATTCCCAACACCACCACCACTCCCAACACCACCACCACTCCCAACACCACCATCACTCCCAACACCACCACCACTCCCAACACCACCACCACTCCCAACACCACCACCACCACTCCCAACACCACCATCACTCCCAACACCACCACCACTCCCAACACCACCATCACTCTCAACACCCACAACCACTCCCAACACCACCACCACTCCCAACACCACCATTACTCACAACACCACCACCACTCCCTACACCACCACCACTCCCAACACCACCACCACTCCCAACACCACCACCACTTCCAACACCACCACCACTCCCAACACCACCACCACTCCCAACACCACCACTACTCCCAACACCACCACCACTCTCAACACCACCATCACTCCCAACATCACCCCAACTCCCAACACCACTACCACTCCCAACACCACCACCACTCCCAACATTAACACCACTCCCAACACCACCATCACTCCCAACACCACCATCACTCCCAACACCACCACCACTCCCAACACCAACACCACTCCCAACACCACCACCACTCCCAACACCACCACCACTCCCAACACCATCACCACTCCCAACACCACCACCACTCCCATTACCACCATCACTCCCAACACCACCACCACTCCCAACATTACAACCACTCCCAACACCACCAACACTCCCAACACCACCACCACTCCCAACACCACCACCACTCCCAACACCACCACCAATCCCAACATTACAACCACTCCCAACACCACCACTACTCCCAACACCACCACCACTCCCAACACCACCACCACTCCCAACACCACCATCACTCCCAATACCACCATCACTCCCAACACCACCACCACTCCCAACACCACCACCACTCCCAACACCACCATCACTCCGACCACCACCACCACTCCCAACACCACCACCACTCCCAACACCACCATCACTCCCAACACCACCACCACTCCCAACACCACCATCACTCCGAACACCACCACCACTCCCAACACCACCATCACTCCCAACACCACCATCACTCCCAACACCACCATCACTCCCAACACCACCACCACTCCCAACATCACCATCACTCCGAACACCACCACCACTCCCAACACCACCATCACTCCCAACACCACCATCACTCCCAACATTACAACTACTCCCAACACCACCATTACTCCCAACATTACAACCACTCCCATCACCACAACCACTCCCAACACCAACACCCCGTGGGAAGTAGTGGAATTTATATCAATCCTTAAGCTGTAGTTTACCCCCGATACCCATCTTGTGGATGGTAGTGGACCCCATTCTTATCCTGTGAGTGGTAGTGGACCCTGTACCCATCTTGTAGGTGGTAGTGGACCACATTCCCATCCTGCGGGTGGTAGTGGGCCCCATACCCATCTTGTGGGTAGTAGTGAGCCCCATATCCCATCCTGTGTGTGGTAGTGAACCCTATACCCATCCTGTGGGTGGTAGTGGACCCTATACTCATCCTGAAAATGGTAGGGGACCCAATACGTATCCTGTGGGTGGTAGTGGACCCCATACTCATCCTGAAAATGGTAGGGGACCCAATACGTACCCTGTGGGTGGTAGTGGACCCCATACCCATCCTGTGGATGGTAGCTGATGGACCCCCATACCCATCCAGTGGGTGGGTAGTAGGCCCCCCTGTATACCCATCCTATGGGTGGTAGCTATTGGACCCCATACCCATCCTATGGGTGATAGTGATCACATACCCATCCTGTGGGTGGTAGTGATCCCATACCCATCCTGTAGGCAGTAGTGTACCCCATACCCATCCTGTGGGCGGGAATGGATCCTATAACCATCCTGTGGGCGGTAATGGACCCCATAATAATTCTGTGGATAATAGTAGACCGCATACACATCCTGGGGGTTGTAGTGGATTCCATACCTATCCAAAAGGTGGTAGTGGACCCCATACGTGTCCAAAAGGTGGTAGTGGACCCCATACGTGTCCAAAAGGTGGTTGATGGCCCAATACCAATCCTTTTAGGTGGTATAGTGGATCCCATAAGCATCGTGTGACTTGTTTTGTACCCTATATCCATCCTGTTTTCAGTAGTATTACTCTATTAATCTCTCATCTATCCTTATCTCAATTATGGTATTTGTGCTTGGGGTTCTACTATCCAAAACCATCTACGTCCTCTAATTATTCAACACAAAGCTGCTATTAGAAAAAGATCTAACTCTGGCCCCCAGACAGCACTCGGTACCCTTACTCAAATCTTTGAACATGTTAGATATTAAGTCACTGCACATCCTCTCATGTGTACTCTATATATTTAAGACTCTGAACTGTAATGTCAATTCTGACCTTAACAGTTTCCTAGAAGGTTTTCCTTCCTCGTATCCTGGCCGGGGAGGATTTACTGGGCGCAATTCCTTAACTGTAGCCTCTGTTCAACGCAACAGTAAAATGTGTACTTGGATGAAAAAAACGATTCTTCGCGGCAGGGGATCGTATTCCAGGGACCTGCCCGAAACGCTACGCGTACTAGTGGCTGTACAAGAATGTAACAACTCTTGTATATATCTCAAAAAAAAAAAAAAAAATAAGGTTGTAACAGAACCCATGAGCACCACACCAGAAACAAATACCTATTGAAATTGAAATTGAAATTGAAATAAGTTTATTGAGGTAAAATACACACAAAGGGATGAGGTAGCTCAAGCTATTCTCACCCCGTTCAGTACAATGTGTTAGTACATACATAGACACACATCACAAACAATAAACCTGTTACCAAACATTCTGAGAGATAAACATGTACATTTCCTCCTTCACAAGTAGTATGGTATCAGACGTACACACAAATACTTTTATGACCTAGTTATACTGTATAGACAATTTGCAAGAGACATGCATATAATTCAACAAAATATTACAGTCTTGGTGCAAAATTCTTATATCTCTCAAGAATATCATCAACCTTTCCTTTGTGACACATCCAGGCTATTTGCTCAGGAACAGTCCTTATCTCAGTGTTTCTATATACATTAATCAGCGGACAATCAAGAACATAATGGGCAAGGGTGTGAGACCTTAAGATACCACATAGTTTACACTTCGTGTCATTATCATGAACACCTATCCCATATTCCCAGTAATATTTGTACCCAAGCCTGAGCCGCATGTACACAGAGTCACTCCAAGCATTTCTCCTTTTACCATAAGTGAAATGGGTGTTTTTACTCACATACATGTAGTGTTGCATGGTTTGACTACTCTCATACATTATCTCTCTCCTCTCCACTCCTGCCTGTGCCTGAATATTTCTGATTTTGCTTCTTATTTGTCTCATTGTGAATTCACATTCAATGTCAACTTGTGGTTTTGATGTAGCACGTTTGGCCAAGTCATCCGCCACCTCGTTGAGCACTATTCCAACATGAGATGGAATCCACATGAATTTCACACTATGACCTTTCAGCTGTATGTCAGTTATTCTTCTCTTACAATCCTCAACTATAGACATGAAGACTGGGTTTCGACTGTTTAAGGACTCCAGTGCTCCTCGGCTATCGACAAATGCAAAAACATTTTTGTCGTCATGACGTACTTCCTCCAAACACGCCAGAATGGCCTGCAGTTCAGCTTGTGTGGATGATATATAATTACTAAGCCGGAGTTCAATTATCCTCTCCACAGTCCCAAACTCCGTATATTCCCTTATTAGGACACCTATTTGATATTCCAAGAGCGCAGCTTAATCAAACTAGAAATGCTCTACAAATCAAGGGACCCAGAATGTGGAATGACCTCCCCAATAATGTCAAAGGCAGTACCTTTCTCATCCAGTTTAAGAGAAAAACTAAGTACTACCTAATAAACTCCATGTTTTTTTTTTTTTTTTTTTTTTTAGATATATACAAGTGTTGTTACATTCTTGTATAGCCACTAGTACGGGTAGCGTTTCGGGCAGGTCCCTGGAATACGATACCCTGCCGCGAAGAATCGTTTTTTCATCCAAGTACACATTTTACTGTTGCGCTAAACAGAGGCTACAGTTAAGGAATTGCGCCCAGTAAATCCTCCCTGGCCAGGATACGAACCCATGACTTAGCGCTCGCGGAACGCCAGGCGAGTGTCTTACCACTACACCACGGAGACTGTTTGATGTAACCTTCCTTACCCCCTTAAATGTCAACTTATGTCTTGCTATTTTCAAACAATACTGTTTGTTGACCAAGTTGTATAATTGCTGATTTCTGCCATGTTCCCCTTCCCCCCTTTTTTCCATATTTCAACACAATTTATACTGTAATCTCAGTTAGTATTAATCTCTAGGTTAAGGGTTTTTTCTCCCAACACCTTTCCCGAAAAACTGTATTAGTTACTTTAGGTATTATATGTACTAATTCTATATACAAATCCAACATTATATTTGTAACTCAACTTCTATGTATGTATTTTTACCAGAATAAACATTTTGATTTTGATTTGAATTTAGTATACCCAATAGACATTCCAATGTAACATCGTTTTCTGTCGACGTTCGTACAGTCCATTATCTTTCTTCTTTTTCAAAGATTTCCAAAGCATACACTATTGTATATGATGTTGATTTGGGAAGCACCATTATTATATGTAATAACTATTTATTTATTTATTTATTTATTTATATATAAGAGAAGGTACAATGGGATTGTGAGGATACACAGCATAGTGTAAAGCCAATAGTACTCGCAGCGTTTCGAGCAGGTCCTTAATCTAACAGAAAATTTTAAATAGGTAAATAGCAGCAAAATTTATAAAATGATAACAACCTAGTACACTGCAAGAAAAAAATGAGACGAGAGAGATATTTGAATGTATATTAATGCACATAGGTAGCTGAGATGGATTGCATTGACAGCTTGAATGGTAATTTAACAAAAATTAATAGGCACAATACAGCATATTGCTAGCACATAAAAGACAGCAATGATCACAATGGTAAAGTTGATTGGATTAAGCACATCAACATTGGGAGATTGGGTAACACTAGATACAGAGCAATTTTAAACACAGAGCAGGAAACTATGAAGATGAAATTAGGTACTTAATTATAATAATTAAGTAGTAATAATAAAATTAATAAGTAATAATTAACTTAATAAACTAATAGTGCTTATTCTATAAAAGTTAAAATAGAAATGTTCGTTTGTTCAAAATCGCTAATCTCCGAAAGTTCTTCACCGATTGCTTTGAAATTTTCACACAATGTTCCATTCTCATCCGGCCAGGTTTTTATATACATATACTATATAGATGTCACGTCTGTGATGGAAAAAAACATGCTTTTTCTGAAAAACCGTGTTTTTCGGGAGTTTTTCGTGTGAGGGAAATCTTCGAAACCTCTTTACCGATTGCTTTGCAATTTTGACACAACGCTGCATTCGAATAGGCGCGTCTTTTTATATATCTACTATATACATGCCTCACCTGTGACAGGAAAAAAACATGCTTTTTTTTAAAAACAGTGCCATCTGTTGGACGTAAGAGCAACACACACTGTAATCTAAAACGGTTTTTCACTGATTGCTTTGAAATTTTGACACAATGTTGCATTCGAATAGGAGCGTCTTTTTATATACCTACTATATAGATGCCACCTCATGTGACAGGTAAAAACATGCGTTTTTGAAAAACAGCGCCATCTGGTGCACATAATAGCAATATTCACGCTATACTAAATATGTCACAAATTCCATTTCAATGTTTCCGATTGCATTGATAAATTTTATTTTCATAGATTTTGATATATTTTATTTTTTATTGAATTATTTTGCGTGACATTGTGTTGGAACTGAGCTCTGTTGTTTACCATACCGTTCATTTCGTAAGTATAAGTATAGATGCCACACCTGTGACAGGTAAAACTATGCTTTTCTTGACAAACAGCACCATCTGTTGCATGTAATAGCAACAAACATGCTATACTTATGATGTTACAATTCCATTTCAATGTTTCTGATTGCTTGAAAAATTGAATTTTCATAGATTTTGATTTATTTTCATTTGGATATAATTATTTTGTGTAAAT
The DNA here is from genome assembly GCF_040958095.1 of Procambarus clarkii. Classification (NCBI taxonomy): domain Eukaryota; kingdom Metazoa; phylum Arthropoda; class Malacostraca; order Decapoda; family Cambaridae; genus Procambarus; species Procambarus clarkii. The sequence continues at coordinate 49,181,927 of NC_091162.1, read as the reverse complement.
TGCATTGGAACTGAGATGTGTTCTTTACCATACCATTCATTTTGTGAGTATGATTCATTGTTTTATTTTTTCATATTTTCATTTAATTATTTAACTGTTTTTCTTATATTTCAGTGATGGGGAACATCAGATCACTTGATGTTCCCAATTTTCTGATGGGAACATCAGACCGTTTGGTAAGGCATCGGACGAGGGAGTGTGGAACGGTGGGATGACGAGGGGATGGAAGTGAGAGATGGTGGGGAGGGCGAGGTTATCTTGAGATGATTTCGGGGCTTTTTAGTGTCCCCGTGGGCCGGTCCTCGACCAGGCCTCCACCCCCAGGAAGCAGCCCATGACAGCTGACTAATACCCAGGTACCTATTTTACTGATAGGTAACAGGGGCATAAGGTGAAAGAAACTCTGCCTATTGTTTCTCGCCGGCGCCTGGGATCGAATCCAGGACCACAGGATCACAAGTCCAGCGTGCTGTCCGCTCGGCCGACCGGCTCCCCAAGGAAGGGGGTAATGGTGAGGAAGGGCGAGGGGACGGGGGAGTTTGGGATGGTGGGGACGAGGGGACAGGGAAGTGGGGCATGGTGGGAAAGAAGAGGGGATGGTGGAGTGGGGAATTGTGGGAACCGACCTGTGAGATTTATATTTATTTAATTTATATGAATTTATATTTACGTTAATTTATATACTTCGATAGCAATTTGTATAATGATAAGTGGACTGTATTTCTGCAATAATCTCAATCTCACAAATCGATCCTCTACACATTAGGGGGGGTTTATATTTATATATATGCAGCCAATCAAACTACAGTATTAACTACATACATTGAAAAGGTTCCTTATCTTATAGTACAGCAGGTTAGTCCACCAGGTATAACTAGGGTGTAGACACCAAATTATCCTCTTTGAGGTAGCTTCCATCACCCAGTAACTGGTGCACAAAATCTTGCTTCCTCGTCTTGACCTGTCAAAAGGGCGCTAACTGTGAAGCCAGATACCTATATATGACAAGCTATATCAGAGAAAATACTGTACATGGAACAATAAAGACCTGGCTTAATTACCTTTAGTTTGAGGCTATGTCGTGCTCTAACCGGGTGACCCTATATAATGACATTAATGGCCATAAATGAAAGATACATGGGTTTCGGAAAGAACACTTAACTTGAATTTGTTGACAGCGTGTGATAATGGTACACCTTTGGTTTCCATAACACTTTGTCCAAGTAAAATTAACAGGAGCCGAATTTGCTCCCGTGTGAGCCTCTGGTCTAGTATAAACAACAATGGCTGCCCTCCTTCCTCCCTGACGCCTGGCTTACATTGTCCAGATTTCAGAAAGTGATAGAAGGGTCACATTTACTCTACTTTAATATTGATAATTAAGTTAATTTATATAAGATGTTTTTATGATGGTAAAGTCCAAAGACTAATGTATTTAAGAATAATTCCCACCATAATAGGTGGAGAATATAATAGTATGTGGTGATGATATCCTGTTTTCTTTAGACGGTAATTCCACTACAAGTTACGTTTTCTATGGGTAACTTGTTTATACAACACAGCTATTATCTGTCTGTATGATATATTTATTAAATGGTGTCGATTTTTCCGACATAATTCCCCAGGGGCTGCTCACGGGTCGAAGTCCTAATTAGAACAGACGAACACCGATACTCCTCCTTCGAATTATTTGATTAATTTGATGTTAGTAGTTAGTAATCACACATTTGTGCGTCTGTTCGTACAGGACGGATGTCCCGTACTAGAGTTGTAGGGGTTAGAAGTCTAATGCGATTTCATTTCCCTGTCAACTCTTGAAAGGCTAATATTCAAGCCTTATTACATATTATTTAACCCAGAAGACTGAATGTGATCAAGTACTACAGTCAAGTATGATTCAGGGACTGCAGTGAGATCAGTGACATTAGATATAACTTGAAGTTTGTTCAGGTAACTAGTCACTGATATATAAACACTGAGGCCCATGGAATACATCTTGATTAAATAATAAATGTATCAAATCAGTCATCATATTTATTGGGGTTTAATTTAGTTAATTGATTCAGAAGATTGAATAGCTCATCATTAAAGTAAAGTATGGTTCTGAGACTGCAGTGGGATCAGTGACATTGGTCGCAGTGACTTGTAGCTGTTTTAGGCTACTGTTCACTGATTTGCCACTGAGGCCTCATGAACTCATCTTCAGTTTTAAATGATGATACTAACATCAACCTCTGTTGGTATAGTCAGCTGTAATCTCCTTAGTATAATGCTACTGGAGAAATATAATCAGCTGACAAATTTAGATTTCTACTGGTAATGTTTATCTGCAGGCATAGGTCTCCTCAGGCTTGATACTGGGCCTGAGAGTAATTTACCTCCTGCAGAGTTTAACATGGTTATGCCCTGAAATTTAGTAGGGCTACCGATGAATTGATGGTAGTAATCTGTCCCCACAAGGAGAGCTATTTGGCATTTGATTTGCTCAAATTTACCTGCAGCTGCTTGATAATAGCTTTCCAGGTCAGCATAATCAACTTGAGATTTTTGTGACAAATCTTCACATTTCTTGATCTGTCTTGTTAAGTGGCCTTTAAGACCTGCAAGGGTTCTTTTCATTCTCCCTGCATTATCCATACTGGCTCGTTGGTGAAGCCTTGTGGGACTTGTACTTGGGCTGCTCATAATACTGAACAAACACTAATGGTAGCCTAGGGTAAAATGCACTCACTAGGCAATAATCCTACCTCTACTAGAGGTTAGCACTTAAAATTAATACACATTATATATATATACAATCATACACACTAATGATTTGAGTGATAAACCAGTGTCACTGGAAGTACCTTTAGGTTAGCTCTTCAATATCACCCTAGGATGGTAGAGACACTAATTAATCACTCAAAGGTGTAATGATCATAAGTAAATTATTATATATACACAACTCAACTCGAGTTGATAAAAATTACACCCAAAATAGGGTCTGCACCATTCATTAATGGTGTTAGGTTGATCAATATAGTACAACTGACTATGGTAATAATGGGACTAGGATGATAAATAATAGTTCAACTAGTCAATGTTAATATCCTACGCTGTTGTGGGTTGGCAATTAGTAAATATTATACTGTGATCACTAGTGCAATATATATTAAATGATTCTCTATTTTGAAGATATAATATACACAATTATTGATAATAGCCTCTTAATTAGCCTCTATGAAACTTTTAATATTATCTAGAAGTATTAAATATTATTAGTGACCTCGCGAAATAAACTCCACAAAATTCGTGGATAATCTCTCGCGAAATGTAACACCACGAAATCCGTGAACAATCTTGCGAGGACACAGCCACTAATTTGGCTGGCTTCTATATTAGCGCTGTCATTTCACGAAATAACACGCCACCAAATATCTGTGGGTGTCCCTGAAACCGCTGATGAGGCAGATCTGAACTGAGCGGGGCTCGTGAACTCGCACGAGTCAACGCCGCCGTCATTGACTGCTGGCTTTGTTTAAATAACACTGCACTAGTATATTTAATGAATCCACTGGTTAACTGGTTCATCCGGTACTAAGATGACCAAATGTGGGTTCAAAGGATCAAATAATCCGTCATCCGGTTCGAAGATGACCAAATAATGTGGGAACCGACCTGTGAGATTTATATTTATTTAATTTATATGAATTTATATTTACGTTAATTTATATACTTCGATAGCAATTTGTATAATGATAAGTGGACTGTATTTCTGCAATAATCTCAATCTCACAAATCGATCCTCTACACATTAGGCGGGGTTTATATTTATATATATGCAGCCAATCAAACTACAGTATTAACTACCTACATTGAAAAGGTTCCTTATCTTATAGTACAGCAGGTTAGTCCACCAGGTATAACTAGGGTGTAGACACCAAATTATCCTCTTTGAGGTAGCTTCCATCACCCAGTAACTGGTGCACAAAATCTTGCTTCCTCGTCTTGACCTGTCAAAAGGGCGCTAACTGTGAAGCCAGATACCTATATATGACAAGCTATATCAGAGAAAATACTGTACATGGAACAATAAAGACCTGGCTTAATTACCTTTAGTTTGAGGCTATGTCGTGCTCTAACCGGGTGACCCTATATAATGACATTAATGGCCATAAATGAAAGATACATGGGTTTCGGAAAGAACACTTAACTTGAATTTGTTGACAGCGTGTGATAATGGTACACCTTTGGTTTCCATAACACTTTGTCCAAGTAAAATTAACAGGAGCCGAATTTGCTCCCGTGTGAGCCTCTGGTCTAGTATAAACAACAATGGCTGCCCTCCTTCCTCCCTGACGCCTGGCTTACATTGTCCAGATTTCAGAAAGTGATAGAAGGGTCACATTTACTCTACTTTAATATTGATAATTAAGTTAATTTATATAAGATGTTTTTATGATGGTAAAGTCCAAAGACTAATGTATTTAAGAATAATTCCCACCATAATAGGTGGAGAATATAATAGTATGTGGTGATGATATCCTGTTTTCTTTAGACGGTAATTCCACTACAAGTTACGTTTTCTATGGGTAACTTGTTTATACAACACAGCTATTATCTGTCTGTATGATATATTTATTAAATGGTGTCGGATTTTCCGACATAATTCCCCAGGGGCTGCTCACGGGTCGAAGTCCTAATTAGAACAGACGAACACCGATACTCCTCCTTCGAATTATTTGATTAATTTGATGTTAGTAGTTAGTAATCACACATTTGTGCGTCTGTTCGTACAGGACGGATGTCCCGTACTAGAGTTGTAGGGGTTAGAAGTCTAATGCGATTTCATTTCCCTGTCAACTCTTGAAAGGCTAATATTCAAGCCTTATTACATATTATTTAACCCAGAAGACTGAATGTGATCAAGTACTACAGTCAAGTATGATTCAGGGACTGCAGTGAGATCAGTGACATTAGATATAACTTGAAGTTTGTTCAGGTAACTAGTCACTGATATATAAACACTGAGGCCCATGGAATACATCTTGATTAAATAATAAATGTATCAAATCAGTCATCATATTTATTGGGGTTTAATTTAGTTAATTGATTCAGAAGATTGAATAGCTCATCATTAAAGTAAAGTATGGTTCTGAGACTGCAGTGGGATCAGTGACATTGGTCGCAGTGACTTGTAGCTGTTTTAGGCTACTGTTCACTGATTTGCCACTGAGGCCTCATGAACTCATCTTCAGTTTTAAATGATGATACTAACATCAACCTCTGTTGGTATAGTCAGCTGTAATCTCCTTAGTATAATGCTACTGGAGAAATATAATCAGCTGACAAATTTAGATTTCTACTGGTAATGTTTATCTGCAGGCATAGGTCTCCTCAGGCTTGATACTGGGCCTGAGAGTAATTTACCTCCTGCAGAGTTTAACATGGTTATGCCCTGAAATTTAGTAGGGCTACCGATGAATTGATGGTAGTAATCTGTCCCCACAAGGAGAGCTATTTGGCATTTGATTTGCTCAAATTTACCTGCAGCTGCTTGATAATAGCTTTCCAGGTCAGCATAATCAACTTGAGATTTTTGTGACAAATCTTCACATTTCTTGATCTGTCTTGTTAAGTGGCCTTTAAGACCTGCAAGGGTTCTTTTCATTCTCCCTGCATTATCCATACTGGCTCGTTGGTGAAGCCTTGTGGGACTTGTACTTGGGCTGCTCATAATACTGAACAAACACTAATGGTAGCCTAGGGTAAAATGCACTCACTAGGCAATAATCCTACCTCTACTAGAGGTTAGCACTTAAAATTAATACACATTATATATATATACAATCATACACACTAATGATTTGAGTGATAAACCAGTGTCACTGGAAGTACCTTTAGGTTAGCTCTTCAATATCACCCTAGGATGGTAGAGACACTAATTAATCACTCAAAGGTGTAATGATCATAAGTAAATTATTATATATACACAACTCAACTCGAGTTGATAAAAATTACACCCAAAATAGGGTCTGCACCATTCATTAATGGTGTTAGGTTGATCAATATAGTACAACTGACTATGGTAATAATGGGACTAGGATGAGCAATAATAGTTCAACTAGTCAATGTTAATATCCTACCCTGTTGTGGGTTGGCAATTAGTAAATATTATACTGTGATCACTAGTGCAATATATATTAAATGATTCTCTATTTTGAAGATATAATATACACAATTAATGATAATAGCCTCTTAATTAGCCTCTATGAAACTTCTAATATTATCTAGAAGTATTAAATATTATTAGTGACCTCGCGAAATAAACTCCACAAAATTCGTGGATAATCTCTCGCGAAATGTAACACCACAAAATCCGTGAACAATCTTGCGAGGACACAGCCACTAATTTGGCTGGCTTCTATATTAGCGCTGTCATTTCACGAAATAACACGCCACCAAATATCTGTGGGTGTCCCTGAAACCGCTGATGAGGCAGATCTGAACTGAGCGGGGCTCGTGAACTCGCACGAGTCAACGCCGCCGTCATTGACTGCTGGCTTTGTTTAAATAACACTGCACTAGTATATTTAATGAATCCACTGGTTAACTGGTTCATCCGGTACTAAGATGACCAAATGTGGGTTCAAAGGATCAAATAATCCGTCATCCGGTTCGAAGATGACCAAATAATGTGGGAACCGACCTGTGAGATTTATATTTATTTAATTTATATGAATTTATATTTACGTTAATTTATATACTTCGATAGCAATTTGTATAATGATAAGTGGACTGTATTTCTGCAATAGTCTCAATCTCACAAATCGATCCTCTACACATTAGGGGGGGTTTATATTTATATATATGCAGCCAATCAAACTACAGTATTAACTACCTACATTGAAAAGGTTCCTTATCTTATAGTACAGCAGGTTAGTCCACCAGGTATAACTAGGGTGTAGACACCAAATTATCCTCTTTGAGGTAGCTTCCATCACCCAGTAACTGGTGCACAAAATCTTGCTTCCTCGTCTTGACCTGTCAAAAGGGCGCTAACTGTGAAGCCAGATACCTATATATGACAAGCTATATCAGAGAAAATACTGTACATGGAACAATAAAGACCTGGCTTAATTACCTTTAGTTTGAGGCTATGTCGTGCTCTAACCGGGTGACCCTATATAATGACATTAATGGCCATAAATGAAAGATACATGGGTTTCGGAAAGAACACTTAACTTGAATTTGTTGACAGCGTGTGATAATGGTACACCTTTGGTTTCCATAACACTTCGTCCAAGTAAAATTAACAGGAGCCGAATTTGCTCCCGTGTGAGCCTCTGGTCTAGTATAAACAACAATGGCTGCCCTCCTTCCTCCCTGACGCCTGGCTTACATTGTCCAGATTTCAGAAAGTGATAGAAGGGTCACATTTACTCTACTTTAATATTGATAATTAAGTTAATTTATATAAGATGTTTTTATGATGGTAAAGTCCAAAGACTAATGTATTTAAGAATAATTTCCACCATAATAGGTGGAGAATATAATAGTATGTGGTGATGATATCCCGTTTTCTTTAGACGGTAATTCCACTACAAGTTACGTTTTCTATGGGTAACTTGTTTATACAACACAGCTATTATCTGTCTGTATGATATATTTATTAAATGGTGTCGGATTTTCCGACAGGAATGGTGGGGAGGACGAGGGGACGGTAGAGTGGGGAATTGTTGGGAGGCTGAGGAGACGGGTGAAGAGAGAATGGTGGGGAGGACTGGGGGACAGGGAAGGTTGCTGTGGCTCAGCAATGCACATGCGACGGGTCAGTCGGCCGAGCGGACAGCACGCTGGACTGTGATCCTGTGGTCCCGGGTTCGATCCCGGGCGCCGGCGAGAAACAATGGGCAGAGTTTCTTTCACCCTATGCACCTGTTACCTAGCAGTAAATAGGTACCTGGGTGTTAGTCAGCTGTCACGGTCTGCTTCCTGGGGGTGGAGGCCTGGTCGAGGACCGGGCCGCGGGGACACTAAAGCCCCGAAATCATCTCAAGATAATCTCAAGATGCGTTGCTGAGCCACAGCAACGCATGGCGGGGGACTGCTAGTATAATTATAAATCCCATACCCATCCTATGGGCAGTAGAGGACCCAATATACTCATCCTGTTGGTGGTAGTGGACCGCATGCCCATCCTGTGGGCGGTAATGGGTCCCATACCCATCCTGTGGATGGTAGTGGGACCCCATGCCCATCCTGTGGGTGGTATTGAACCCCATACCCATCCTGTTGGTGCTATTGGACCCCATACCCATCCTGTGGGCGGAAGCGGACCCCATACCTATCCTATGGACGGTAGTGCACCACATACCAATCCTGTGAGCAGTAGTAGACCCAATGCCCATCCTGTGGGTGGTAATGACCCCATACCCTTTCTGTGGTTGGTAGTGGCCCCCCCATACCCATCATGTGAGTGGTTGTCGACCCAATACCCATCATGTGGGTGGTAGTGAACCTCATACCCATCCTGTGGGCAGTAGAGGACCCCATACTCATTTTGTGGGCGGTAGTGGAGCATATACCCATCCTGTGGGCCGTATTGGACCCCATACCAATCCTGTGGGTGGTAGTGGACCCCATACCAATCCTGCGGACGGAAGTGGACCCCAATACCCTTCCTGTGGGTGGTATTGCACCACATGTCAATCCTGTGGACGAACGAACGAACGTCAACAACACCTGTCGGCTCTGCCCTCCCTCCTCTTTTATCAGCTGATCCTTGAGCTCTCGGCTATCAACAAATGATGTAGCATCACCCGAAGGCAGCTAAGTACACAGTGACCCAAATGTGATTGAAAAAACCAACAAGACCAACCCGTAATTCTCTCATTTCGACCTCACTAGTGTTGCTCCCTGGAGCTAAGAAGCTGTACCCGACGTTCACTGCTGCCTATCAACGAGTCTTCCCTATTTGTTCCTGCCTACATTTATCCTGCTATCATGCAAAGTAAGACCGGTAAGACCCTTAAGAAAGATAGCACACCTAACAAGAATAACTCTACTAGCCAGGCTAACAACATGATTAGTTCAGCTATCTCCCCCTCGGTGGCCGCCGTGGGGGGTACCGACTCTCCCCCCGTCAACAATAACAAACAATCTCAGCTGGGCGCAGCGCCGTCTCTGACACGGGCCATGCAACTATTAGGTAGCCATATGGACCAACTTAAACGAGCTGCTGCCCCTTGTTCTGACTTCAAGCGCCTTGCTGATAACCCTTGGCTCAAGTTATTAACTCAAGTACATGAAGATCAAATGGGCTCATTATTATTTTTGCAGAATGAAGTTGTAGACTTACTCAAGAACAATCAAGATCTATCTACCAAAGTCGTCAACCTCGAACAAGAATTAAACCTTCTCAAGAACACAGTTACTAACATTAATCCAGATGCAACCACTAAAAAACAGGAAGAAATATTGCAACAGTTTGAGAACCATCTGAACAACCTACAACAACAACACACTGTTACCCATGACGACACAGATCAACATAAACTACCTTATTTTTATTTTTATTTATTTTTATTTTTATTTATATATATACAAGAAGGTACATTGGGTTTGTGAGAATACATTGGATAGGACAGTAATTACATTCTTGTAAAGCCACTAGTACGCGCAGCGTTTCGGGCAGGTCCTTAATCTAGCAGATAATTTTAAGTAGGTAAGTTCAATCAGAATTGATAAATGAAAGATACATTACAAGAGAAAAATGAGATGAGAGAGATAAGTAAGTATATTAAAGCACATTGTTATATTAAAGCTCTGATTGATTACATTGACAGCTTGATTAGTAATTTAAACAAGATTAATAGACACCATACAGCAGATTGACAGCACATATAAGACAGCAATGATCACAATGGTAAAGATGTTCAGAATGGGTACATAAAGATTGGGAGACTGGGTAGCAAAAGATACAGATAAACAAGATTTATAAACACCATACAATAGAATGGCAGCACATATAAGAAAACAGCAATGATCTCAATGGTAAAGATGTTCAAATTGGGAACAAAAAGGTTGGGAGATTGGGTAGCAATAGATACAGTGCAATTTTAAGGCAAAAAGAGAAAAACAATGAAGATGAAATTAGGTACTTTTTAGTATTGATTTTGAATGATGTAAAAGTTGGACAGCTTTTCAATTCAGTAGGGAGTGAATTCCATAAACTGGGTCCCTTTATTTGCATAGAGTGTTTACACAAATTAAGTTTAACTCTGGGGATATCGAAGAGATATTTATTTCTGGTGTGGTGATAATGGGTCCTATTACATCTGTCCAGGAAGAGTTTCAGACAAGGATTTGCATTTAAGAATAGGGTTTTGTAAATGTAGTTGACACAAGAGAATTTGTGGAGTGAGATTATGTTTAGCATGTTTAGGGAGTTAAACAAGGGGGCTGTGTGTTGTCTGAAAGCAGAATTTGATATTATTCTGATAGCAGATTTTTGCTGGGTGATGATGGACTTGAGGTGGTTTGCAGTGGTTGAACCCCATGCACAGATACCATAGTTGAGATAGGGATAGATTAGTGCATAATATAGAGAGATGAGAGCAGAGTTAGGAACATAATATCTGATTTTGGAGAGTATACCAACTGTTTTAGAGACTTTCTTAGTTATGTGTTGTATGTGGGTACTGAAGTTGAGTCTCTTGTCTAGGAATATGCCAAGAAACTTTCCATCATTTTTATTGCTAATGTTTACATTGTCAATCTGAAGCTGAATTGCATTTGTAGATTTGCTTCCAAATAGGATGTAGTAGGTCTTTTCTATGTTAAGTGTTAGTTTCTTGGTTGACATCCATAAGTGGACTTTTTTTAGTTCATTATTAACAACATCATTTAGTGTATGTGGGTTGGGGTTGGAGTAAATGAGGGTAGTATCATCAGCAAACAAAATAGGTTTCAGAATGTTAGAGACATTAGGCAGATCATTAATGTATATAAGAAATAGTAGGGGTCCCAAGATGCTGCCCTGAGGCACTCCAACGGTTATTGGTAGAATGGGAGAGATTATATTATTGATGGCTACACATTGGTGTCTATCACTAAGATAGGATTGGATATAGTCCAGTGCATGGCCTCGGATTCCATAATGATGGAGTTTACATAAGAGGTAATCGTGATTAACAGTATCAAAAGCCTTTCTCAGGTCAATGAAGAGTCCAATTGGAAACTCATTTTTGTCAAGGACAGAGTAAATTATATCAAGGAGACTAATAATTGCATCGTTGGTACTCTTTTGAGAGCGGAAGCCAAACTGACAGGGGCTAAGAATGTCGAATTTTACGAGATAGGAGTAGAGCTGTTTGTAGATAATTTTTTCAAATATTTTTGATAGTATGGGTAGGTTCGATATTGGTCTGTAGTTGTTTATGTCTGACGGATTACCTCCATTATGAACTGGCGTTACTCTTGCGTTTTTAAGGATATCAGGGAAGGTATGACACTCAAGGGATTTGTTGAACAGCAGAGCTATAGGTGGTGCAAGGGCATGGGAGGCGCTCTTGTATACAATGGATGGGATTTCACTGATGTTCCCAGCTTTGGTTTTTAGTGAGTGTATGATGGACACAACATCTGACGGGCTGACTGGTGAGAGGAGAAGAGAGTTTGGATATCTGCCTGAGAGATATGTGTTGATATGTGTCTGAGTCTGTGGGATTTTACTTGCAAGGTTAGCACCAATCGATGAAAAGAAGCTATTAAATTCATTCGCCATTTCTAAGTCAGATGACAGTGTAAGGCCATCCTTAGAGAGTGTTATCTGGTTGTGGGAGTGTTGTTTAGTTCCTAGGATGTTAGAGATGGTATTCCATGTGCTTTTCATGTTGCCTTTTGCTTCTTTGCCTTCTACTTGAGTCTGTAATTATCTCTTCACGTGATTTTCCCCAAGAAACTGATGGTGAAGACTGTGCTGCCATCGTGATCAAAGTATTGCAGGATAAGTTAAGGTATTCGATCCCAAAAAATGACATCAAAGCAGCTTATAGAGTGGGTACCAAATCATCTGGTACTAATAACAGGCGAATTCGTTTAAAATTAGGTAGCTGCTCCCGCAAGTCTGATCTTATCTCATCTGCAGTCGCTAGTAAATCCACTGTTTATGTGAATGAATGTCTGACCAGGTGCAGGCAAAATCTCTTTTTTAAACTGCGTGGCTTCTGCAAAAATTCCCCTACAATTAAACACTGTTTTGTGCGAGATGGTAAAATTATAGGTAGGAGGACTGACACTGGAAAAACCTATTCAATAACCACGAGAAGCTCACCTTAATTCTTTCCTCAATGACTGTGGGATATCTGCTGTATAGCCTGAATTCAAATTATAATCTCATTTAACTACCTTTGTGTACTTTAGCTCTGCCTTTCCTTTCAAAAGGTTTAAACTTTAGTTAAAAAAAAAGAAAAAAAAAAGAATAATATTGTCATCTTTATTATTGTCTTTTTTTCTTTTTACTCCCATGTTCCATAGTACACTGGCTTTGCCTGTGTCTTCTAGTATTAACTTCATTATCCAGTGTTCCTGAGTGTATCTCTATTTAAACTACCTCAGTTTGTTTTAGTGTAACTTTAGTATTCAACTATAGTGTACTTATAATAGTATAGTAAGCAAGCTTTTCATCTTATAGATTTCATAATTGCTTTTTTTACTTTTTTGGTCATCTATTGTTATTAATTATTCTAGTTAATTTTTTACATTCCTAGTTCCCATTAAGTTTTTTTTTTTTTACTTAAAATTACCATTAAGTTTATTTTAGTTTAGAATTTTTAATCTACTTTTTTCTTTGTTTTCTATTTTGTAATTTGCCATTCTTGCCTTGTTTTCCTGCAAACAGCCTTTTTATGCAGACAAGTATAGACCCAGAACTAAACCTCTTATCCACTATCTATGACAATCATCACTTCAATGATCAAAATTGCAGATATTTTACAGCACATGATGTAAACAATGTATTAACAGATAATCACAATATCTCTGTAATCAACTTGAACGTTAGATCCCTAGGTAAACACTTCGATGATGTTAGTGCCTTGATTGAAACTATTGACAACAAATTCTCTTTTATTATACTTACTGAAACGTGGTTGAAAGAGGATACTACTCAACTCTTTAACATGCCTAACTACTCGGCAATTCACAACTGTCGTCAAATGCAGAGAGGTGGTGGTACTGCTCTTTCCTACCACCAAGAACTAACATGCTTAAAAATAATTAGAACTAGAGACTGCTGTGGGGAGTATATCTTCGCCAGTTTCAGAGTCAAGGGTGCCGAGTCTGTCCTGTCTGTGGGTGCAGTCTATAGAATTCCTAATACTGATGTGTCTGAATTCAACTCAAACCTTAGAAATATAATACTAGATAACAGACTGAACAAAAACCATCTAATTATCGCAGGGGACTTTAATATTGACCTCTGCCAGCCTGAACACCCTACTGCTGTTAGCTTCCTCAACTGTATGAATTCCTGCTTCCTCATACCCTTAATCACTAGACCAACTAGAATCACTGATAGTACTGCTACGACTCTAGATCACATCTGGACCAACATAACCTCTCCGCTTACTTCAGGTATAATCACCGATAGCACTACAGACCATTACCCCACATTTCTCTTAACTAACATTATCAAACCACTTCTTGAGTCAAGGGAGTTAAGTTTTAGGCTGCACAATGAAACTGCTATAAACAATTTTATAACTGCTGCTGATAATGTCAACTGGGAGTCCGAGTTAGGTAACATAGGGGACATCAACCTAGCAGTGCAATCTTTTCTACAAACAACTCTTAGCCTTTATAACACCCACTGTCCTATGCTTACAAAACAAGTCACAAGCAAAAGGCTTAACAATCCTTGGCTTACAAAGGGAATACTTAAATCCATTAACAAAAAACACGACCTTGAGAAGAAGTATAGGCTAGGAACAGTCTCCAAAGAATTCTCAAAGAATTACTCGTTATTGCTATCTAAAATAATTAGACGAGCCAAAACTAAATACTATGAAGATAAATTTGCCCAAATAAAGAGCAACATTAAAAAAACTTGGAGCACAATTTCACAAATATTGGGATCAAAAAAGATTTTAAATAACAAACAAACACTCCTTTCCAATAACGTTGGTCAGCTTTCAGCCTCTGATTCTGCTATTGAGTTCAATAGGTTCTTCTCTTCCATTGGGTCATCCCTTGCAAATGATATTCCATCTTCCATTACTGATGTTAAGGACTATCTTACAGGTAACTATCCACAGTCTCTGTACCTAAAGCCTACTAGTTCCACTGATGTCAATGAGATAATCCTTTCCCTTAAAACCAAGTCTAGTGCCCTCGAGGAGATACCAACTTTAATTTACAAAAAAGCCTCCAGATCTTTAGCCCCTGCTATTGCATTGCTCTTCAACAAGTCACTTGAACTCCAAACCTACCAGACATTCTAAAAAAAGCAAGAGTAACCCCTGTCCACAAATGTGGTGATCTCACAGATGTTAACAACTACAGACCTATATCAATCCTGCCTAACTTGTCAAAAATATTCGAAAAACTAATCTACAAGCAGCTTTACTCTTTTCTAGCCAAACACAATATACTTAGCTCTTGTCAATATGGCTTCAGACCCAAAAAAAGCACTAACGATGCACTGATTAGTATGATTAACTTAATTCACGCAGCTCTTGATAAAAAGGAGTTTCCTGTTGGGTTATTTGTGGACCTGCGTAAGGCTTTTGACACTGTCAACCACCAAAACCTTCTTCTTAAATTACATCATTATGGAGTCAGAGGACACTCCCTGCAATACCTCAAATCTTATCTTACTGACAGGCTCCAGTATGTTTCTGTGAATAATACAATTTCTCCCACCCTACCCATCAACATTGGTGTTCCTCAGGGCAGCATACTTGGCCCACTCCTCTTTCTCATCTACATTAATGACCTTCCAAATGCCTCCCAACACCTCAAACCAATTCTATTTGCTGACGACACAACCTTCATTTACTCCATTCCTGACCCCCTTGCTCTAAATGCCACAGTAAATACTGAGCTAGAGAAAGTCCATCTTTGGCTAACTGCCAACAAACTCACCCTTAACATTGACAAAACGTTTTATATTCTGTTTGGCAATAAATCCTCTAATCAGATAAATCTCAAAATAAACAATACCCAAATTTGTAACAAATTAGATGGCAAATTTCTTGGTGTTCTCATCGACAACAAGCTGAATTTCCAGGGACACATTCTAAATATATCAAAAAAAGTTTCAAAAACTGTTGGTATTCTTTCTAAGATCAGATATTATGTACCCCGCCCTGCCCTGGTTACTCTCTATTACTCCCTCATCTATCCATACCTCAACTATGGTATTTATGCTTGGGGTTCTACTACCCAAAATCATTTACGTCCTCTAATTAGCCAACACAAAGCTGCTATTAGGACAATATCCAACTCTGGCCCCAGACATCACTCGGTACCCTAACTCAAATCTCTGAATATGTTAGATATTAAATCACTGCACATTCTCTCTTGTGTATTATACATATATAAAACGCTGAACTGTAATGCCAATCCTGACCTCAAAAGCTTCATTGAAGGTTGTAACAGAACCCATGAGCACCACACCAGAAATAAATACAGTTTTGATATTCCTAGAGTACGACTTAATCAAACTAGAAATGCTCTACAAATCAAGGGACCCAGAATGTGGAATGACCTTCCCAACCATGTTAAAGACTGTACCTCTCTCAACCAGTTTAAGATAAAAACTAAACACTACCTAATAAATTCCCTGTAACCTATCTCACTCCTCTATTGTCAACCCATGTCTATTATTTTTTTTAATCAACACTGTTTGTCAACCTATTGTATTTGTGCTGCTTTTTCAGTCATGTTCCCCCTTTTTCTTATCTTTATTTGTATTTGTTCTCAACACTTTTTATTCTTTATGCTCAATTAGTATTAAGTTCTAGATATTAATGTTTTTCTTGGCCGAAACGCATTGCGTAATAGTGGCTTTAGGCATTGTATGCACTGTACTAGCTCTATCTATATATGAATCCATTAATGTAACATCACTTGTATGTATGTACCTTACCTGAATAAACATATTTATTTATTTATTTATTTATTTATTTATTTATTTATTGCACCCAATACCCATCCTGTAAGTGGTTGTGGACCCCACTCCCATCCTGCGGGCGGAAGTGGACTCTACCCGTCATGTGGGTAGTAGTGGACCCCATATCCATCCTGTGGGCGGTAGTGTACCCCATACCAAATCCTGTGAGCGGTAGTGGACCCCATGCCCATCCTGTAGGTGGTAGTGATCCCATACCCATCCTGTGAGTGGTTGTCGACCCATTACCCATCATGTGGGCGGTATTGGACCTCATTCCCATCCTGTAGGCGGTAGTGGACCTCATTCCCATCCTGTAGGCGGTAGTGGACCCCATACTCATTTTGTGAGCGATAGTGGCGCATATACCCATCCTATGAATAGGCATGACCCCCATACCCATCCTGTGGGCGGTAGTGGACCCCCCATACCCATCCTGAGAATGATAGTGGTCCCCAAAGCCATCCTGTGGGCGGTAGTAGACCCCATACCTATTCTGTGGACGGTACGTGACCGGCCATAAGCATATTGTGGACGGTAATGGTCCCATGCTCATCCCTTGGGTGGTACTGGACCGTATACTCATCCTGTATGCGGCAGTGGAGGCCATACCTATCCTTTGGGCGGTAGTGGACACCATACTTATCATGTGGGTGGCAGTGGGCACTATACCCATCCTGTGGGCGGTGATGGACCCACTACCCACCCTGAGGGCGGTAGTGGACCCTTTAGGCGAGTAGATTATCCCAATAATATACTCGCTCTAAAAGCATTAGCATAACGAGAGAAGCAAAGCTCTTCTTAGTACTAGTTATGGAACTCAAACCTTTCCCAACTTCCAGTTAATAGTCCTGCCAAACTTTGGAGAATGGTCAGGTGTGGCCCGAGCATATAAGCAGCAGAGTAGTGAATAATAACCAGTATACTTTCAAGTGTGGTCTAGAACAGACACTTGCGAGATACTGTACCGACTCTCAGTGCGCTCAACTCACACAATTGCTCGCCAAAGTATCACCTGCATACTCGACTAAATATATATATTCTCCTAGTGTTTGTGTTTATTGTCACCATACTTTATGTAACAATAGAACCGTTACAACCCCATACGCATCCTATGGGTAGTAGGTAACCCCGTACCCATCCTGTGGGCGGTAGTAGACGATATACTCATCCTGTCGGCGGTAGTTAAGCATATACTAATTCCATGGACGGTATTGTACCCTATTCTCATGCCGTGTGCGGCAATGGAGGCCATACCAATCCTGTGGGCGGTAGTAGACACAATTTTCATCCTTTGGGTGATTGTGGACCCCCTACCCATCCTGTGGATGGTATAGTGGACGCCACACACATCCTTTGGGCGAAAGTGGAACATATACCCATCCAGTGGGCAGTAGTGGACCCCATACTCATCCTGTAGATGATAGTGATCCTCAAACCCATCATGTGGGCAGTAGTGGACCCCCATACCCATTCTGTGAATGAAAGTGGTCCTCATACCCATCCTATGGGCAGTTGTTGGGCCCAGAACCATCCTACAAGTGGTATGGACCCCCCTTACCCACCTACTAGGTGGTAGTGGACCCTATACCAATCCTGCAGAAGGTAGTAGACACTATACCATCCTGTTTACAGTAGTTTACCCCATAAATTCCAACGTAACATCGTTTTCTTTTAACACTCCAACAATAGATTCTTTACAGATTTTTAAAGCATAAACTAATGTATATAAAGTTGATTGGTAAAGCACTTTTATTTTATGTAATAAATTATAGTGCTTATTATAATTTACTAAGAACAACTAATATTTCTCAAAACAAAACTACAAGCCTTCAATAGGATGTAGCTGATCTGTAATATTCTAAGAGCATGGACAATAGTAGGTCAATTTCACAACCCTTGTGGGACCTGAAAAGTACAATTTTCATTATAATTGAACCAATCACGACTATTCTGCTGTCTACGGCGATGGACGGGTACTGTGAGACGTAAATTGGTACACGAGGAAGAGTTTGGGCCTTGAAAAAGATATAACTGGGAATATACCACATATGTACTAATTCATAAGAAAACTATTGACTATTAGCAATAAGTCATATATGTGTGCTGTCTTGTGCGAGAGCAACCCGTTCTCGCACTTGCTTATGAATAAGTGCATATGTAACAAACTAATTTATTGTGAATATTTTAGTTTACCTTGAAAAGCTGAATAGAAAACCGCAACCTAACCTAACCTTCTTAGTATGGTGAAATTGAAATAAGCTTATTGATGTAAAATACACATAAAGGGATGAGGTAGCTCAAGCTATTCTCACCCCGTTCAGTACATCATGTTAATACACACATCACAAACAATAAACATTACCAAACATTCTGAGAGATAAACATATACATTTCCTTCTTCACAAGTAGTATGGTATCAGACGTACACACAAATATTTTTATGACCTAGGTATACTGTATAGACAGTTTGCAAGAGACATGCAGATAATTCAACAAAATATTACAGTCTTGGTGCAAAATTCTTATATCTCTCAAGAATATCATCAACCTTTCCGTTGTGACACATCCAGGCTATTTGTTCAGGAACAGTCCTTATCTTAGCGTTTCTATATACATTAATCAACGGACAATCAAGAACATAATGGGCAAGGGTGTGAGACCTTAACACAATTTTGTAGACACAATTTTCATCCTTTGGGTGATTGTGGACCCCCTACCCATCCTGTGGACGGTATAGTGGACGCCACACACATCCTTTGGGCGAAAGTGGAACATATACCCATCCAGTGGGCAGTAGTGGACCCCATACTCATCCTGTAGATGATAGTGATCCTCAAACCCATCATGTGGGCAGTAGTGGACCCCCATACCCATTCTGTGAATGAAATTGGTCCTCATACCCATCCTATGGGCAGTTGTTGGGCCCAGAACCATCCTACAAGTGGTATGGACCCCCCTTACCCACCTACTAGGTGGTAGTGGACCCTATACCAATCCTGCAGAAGGTAGTAGACACTATACCATCCTGTTTACAGTAGTTTACCCCATAAATTCCAACGTAACATCGTTTTCTTTTAACACTCCAACAATAGATTCTTTACAGATTTTTAAAGCATAAACTAATGTATATAAAGTTGATTGGTAAAGCACTTTTATTTTATGTAATAAATTATAGTGCTTATTATAATTTACTAAGAACAACTAATATTTCTCAAAACAAAACTACAAGCCTTCAATAGGATGTAGCTGATCTGTAATATTCTAAGAGCATGGACAATAGTAGGTCAATTTCACAACCCTTGTGGGACCTGAAAAGTACAATTTTCATTATAATTGAACCAATCACGACTATTCTGCTGTCTACGGCGATGGACGGGTACTGTGAGACGTAAATTGGTACACGAGGAAGAGTTTGGGCCTTGAAAAAGATATAACTGGGAATATACCACATATGTACTAATTCATAAGAAAACTATTGACTATTAGCAATAGTGCTGTCTTGTGCGAGAGCAACCCGTTCTCGCACTTGCTTATGAATAAGTGCATATGTAACAAACTAATTTATTGTGAATATTTTAGTTTACCTTGAAAAGCTGAATAGAAAACCGCAACCTAACCTAACCTTCTTAGTATGGTGAAATTGAAATAAGCTTATTGATGTAAAATACACATAAAGGGATGAGGTAGCTCAAGCTATTCTCACCCCGTTCAGTACATCATGTTAATACACACATCACAAACAATAAACATTACCAAACATTCTGAGAGATAAACATATACATTTCCTTCTTCACAAGTAGTATGGTATCAGACGTACACACAAATATTTTTATGACCTAGGTATACTGTATAGACAATTTGCAAGAGACATGCAGATAATTCAACAAAATATTACAGTCTTGGTGCAAAATTCTTATATCTCTCAAGAATATCATCAACCTTTCCGTTGTGACACATCCAGGCTATTTGTTCAGGAACAGTCCTTATCTTAGCGTTTCTATATACATTAATCAACGGACAATCAAGAACATAATGGGCAAGGGTGTGAGACCTTAACATACCACATAGTTTACACTTCGTGTCATTATCATGAACACCTATCCCATATTCCCAGTAATATTTGTACCCAAGCCTGAGCCGCATGTACACAGAGTCACTCCAAGCATTTCTCCTTTTACCATAAGTGAAATGAGTGTTTTGACTCACATACATGTAGTGTTGCATGGTTTGACTTCTCTCATATATTATATCTCTCCTTTCCACTCCTGCCTGTGCCTGAATATTTCTGATTTTGCTTCTTATTTGTCTCATTGTGAATTCACATTCAATGTCAACTTGTGGTTTTGATGTGGCACGTTTGGCCAAATCATCCACCACCTCGTTGAGCACTATTCCAACATGAGATGGAATCTACGTGAATTTCACACTATGACCTTTCAGCTGTATCTCAGTTATTCTTCTCTTACAATCCTCAACTATGAAGATGAAGACTGGGTTTTGACTGTTTAAGGACTCCAGTGCTCCTCGTCTATCGACAAATACAAAAACATTTTTGTCGTCATGACGTACTTCCTCCAAACACGCCAGAATGGCCTGCAGTTCAGCTTGTGTGGATGATATATAATTACTAAGCCGGAGTTCAATTATCCTGTCCACAGTCCCAAACTCCGTATATTCTCTTATTAGGACACCACACCCTGCCCTGCCATCCTCCGCCACCGACCCGTCGCAATATACATGTAAACTGTTGCCTCTTGGTAACCGAGATATCATGCTTCCATACAAACACCGTAATTGTTCCGGTTCACGATGAATCTTTTTCACCTTGAGGGGTACAATTTCGACGTCTATTTTCTGTTCTTTCCAGGGAGCAGATCTATTACACTGTCGAGAGAGTTTACAGCAGTCAAGTACATCGTATTCCCTGAGGTCATGAGCTAATCCCCTCGTGTAGCGTGTCTCCCTCAGTTTCCTGGAAGTGTGTACGTCACTCAAGCAGATCTGAACGCTCTCAAACAGCTTATCCTCTCCTTTTCTCTGCATGAAACGAATAGATACTCTAGTGTTAATGTCACGGACTCTATCACACACACTCTGTAAATTTAATTCCATTCTCACTACGGCACCTGAAATGGAAGCACCTGGCTAATACAGTAATATCAGAAAGAATACCAGGAAGTAGCCTAAATGAACAGGCACGTGCAAATGACCTGCTATGGATGTGCGACAGGTTTGCCTTAAACCAGCAAATAGTAGAACCAACTAGGAAGAAGAACACGCTGGACCTCATTTTCAGTAATAATGATGAATTGACCAGGAACATAATGATTACAAATACCTGTTACTCAGATCACAACTTAATTGAAGTTATGACAACCATGGGGAGTAGACCTTCAAAACCAGTCCAGATTCCCGGTGGAGATTTCAGCAAATTCAACTTCAATAATAAACAGATAAACTGGGAGCAAATAAACCATGACTTCACAGAAATAAACTGGGAAGAACAACTAGAAAATGCAAACCTGAACCAGTGCCTGGAAAAAATAAGCTCAGTAGCACTAGAAATATGTTCAAACCGCATACCTCTAAGAAAAAAGAGGAAGAGATGCAGATTGGAACGGGAACGTCGTTCCCTATATAGGCGAAGAAAACGAATCGCGGAACAACTTGAGAGTCGCACCCTATCTCAAGAACGGCGAAGAAGGTTAGGTAGAGAAATAGAAACAATTGAACGGAAGCTACAAGAATCATACAAAACCCAGGAGAGGCAAAGAGAGCAAAAGGCCATCAGTGAAATAGAAAGAAATCCGAAATATTTTTTCTCCTATGCACAATCAAGATCAAAAACCATATCTAGTATCGGGCCCCTGCGAAAGGGAGATGGAACTTTCACCGATGACAACAAAGAAATGAGCGAGCTACTGAGGACGCAGTACGACTCTGTTTTCAGCGAGCCATTAAACACACTAAAGATTGATAACCCAAATGAATTTTTCATGGATACGATACCAACATCAAATCATATATCAGACGTCACCCTATCCCCACTGGATTTTGAACAAGCCATAAACAGTATGCCTATGCACTCTGCACCAGGCCCGGATTCTTGGAACTCCATATTCATAAAGAACTGTAAAAAAACACTATCGCAGGCCCTCCACATTCTGTGGAGACAAAGCTTAGATACTGGCGTTATTCCTGATATACTAAAAACAGCAGAGATAGCACCACTTCATAAAGGAGGAAATAAGGCAGAGGCAAAAAATTACAGACCGATAGCACTAACATCGCACATCATAAAAAATTTTGAGAGAGTGCTAAGAAGTAAAATCACAAAATACATGGAATCACAGCAACTCCATAACCCCGGACAACATGGTTTCAGAACAGGGCGCTCTTGCCTGTCGCAGTTGCTGGACCACTATGATATGGCATTAGATGCTATGGAAGACAAACAAAACGCGGATGTAATTTACACAGATTTCGCAAAAGCTTTTGATAAATGTGAGCATGACGTTATTGCACATAAAATGCGTTCAAAAGGAATTACCGGAAAAATAGGCAGATGGATCTACAATTTCCTGACCAACAGAACCCAATGTGTAATAGTCAACAAAATAAAATCCAGCCCATCAACCGTGAAGAGCTCAGTTCCCCAGGGGTACTGTGATTGCTCCAGTACTTTTTCTCATCCTCATTTCGGACATAGACAAGAACACAACCTATAGCACTGTATCATCCTTTGCAGATGACACTAGGATCTTCATGAGAATAGGCAACATAGAGGACACGGCGAACCTCCAGTCAGATGTAGATCAGGTCTTTCTATGGGCTACAGAAAATAATATGGTGTTTAACGAAGATAAGTTCCAGCTCATGCGCTATGGAAAAAATGAAAATATAAAAACGGAAACCACGTACAAAACTCAGGCAAATCATAACATAGAACGAAAAGGCAATATAAAGGATCTGGGTGTACTCATGTCGGAAGACCTTACCTTTAAAGAACACAATAAAGTAGCCGTCACAACTGCAAGAAAAATGACAGGTTGGATAACAAGAACCTTTCACACTAGAGATGCCATACCGATGATGATACTTTTCAAAACGCTTGTGCTCTCTAGAGTAGAGTACTGCTGCACAATGACAGCCCCTTTCAAAGCTGGAGAAATTACTGACCTGGAGAGCGTGCAGAGATCCTTCACTGCTAGAATCCACTCAGTAAAACATCTAAACTATTGGGACCGACTAAAGAGCCTAAAACTGTATTCCCTTGAGCTCAGGCGGGAGAGGCACATAATAATTTACACGTGGAAAATATTAGAGGGGCTGGTCCCAAACCTGCACACAGAAATAACATCACTAGACCAGAAGACATGGCAGGATGTGCAGAATACCCCCGTTGAAAAACAGAGGTGCAACTGGTACTCTGAGAGAGAACTCTATCAACATCAGAGGTCCGAGACTATTCAACACGCTTCCACTGCACATAAGGGGCATAACTGGCCGACCCCTCACAGTGTTCAAGAGAGAACTGGATAAGCACCTCCAAAGGATACCTGATCAACCAGGCTGTGACTCATACGTCAGGCTGCGAGCAGCCGCGTCCAACAGCCTGGTTGATCAGTCCGGCAACCAGGAGGCCTGGTCGACGACCGGCCGCGGGGACGCTAAGCCCCGGAAGCACCTCAAGGTAACCTCAAGGTAGGTAACCACATTATTTCAATCATTGCATTTCTTTGACATCCAAGAATAATCCTCATAGCCTCGTTCTGTATCAGCTCTATTTTTTTAATTCTGCCTTGGCCTGGGTAAGACAAAACGGGTGCTGCGTAGTCTATCAGGGACCGAACAGTGCTTATGTATAACATCCGCAAGATAGGTAAGTAGTATATTCTGAGCCAGATAGGGGCACTTAACAAACAATGGGGGGTACTTATCAGACAATGGAATCAGAGGCGGGGAGCCAGATAGGCCCACTTATCAGACAATGGAATCAGAGGCGGGGTGACAGATAGACCCACCTCAAATTGTAGTCTACGGTGCCCCCCGCCATATTTCACTTACACTGGGTATCTCCGTTTAAACACTACGTCATTATATAGGACTAATTAAGGATATATATATTCGAACAAGTCTGAATGGCCCCTCCAGGACTATGTGCATATATGTCCGGAGCTATATAGGATATATATATACTCAAAATAAAAGTGGGTGAAAAGAAATAACACTTGTTTTATACAATATATTAACAAAAGTACATAGTGGCTTAAACGTAGTCGTAATCTAATTCCCCCCCATAATATTGTCTAATTAGACCCCTCCTCCGTGCCCACAGGTATGTTGTGGGGTCTTCCTCCCCCTCCTGGGGTGATGATGACGATGAGTCATCATCCAGAGGGAGAAAGAGGTGTTGTGGTTCTTCTTCCTCTCCTAGGGGGCTACTGTCGTCATAGCGTTCACTCTCACTGGAAGGGTGTCGCCCTTCCTCCCCTTGTGGCTCGATGACGTCATCACTTTCACTTCCAGCGGTCACCCCTTGGGTTGAGGTGGATGGGTGGGGGTCAGGTGGTATGTCTAGATGACCATAGCCTAGGCTTTTGTATTTATTTAGGTAATAGCATTTATCATCAAATGCACTTAAACCCCTCTTAGTATTATGGGTGGTTACCATTTGCCCTTCTAAATTCCTAATTTGGTAGTATTGAAAAGTATTTACTATTCCATTACTGTGAAGGGTTTCTTTAAAATGTCTATGAGTTGAAGATCTTTGCACAGCGCGGGGGATACCCTTAGCGGTAATGGAATTTGAATTGTTGTGCAACAGCAAACTATACATTTTGGGCTTGAGAGCTACAACTTCAAGGATGTGTCTATCTGAAACCTCTGACTTTAAAAGACCTAAAACACCCTTTTTAGAAGGATCATACAAGGGGTGAGTTTCAGGGAAGTTACTGGTATCAATCCATGATCTAAGGGGTTCTTTCCCCATCTCGTTAAAGACATCTTCAGTCATTAAACTGAAGATGAAACTCTCTGTATCGCTGTATATCAGTGCTGCCCTATCTGAATAGTGGTTCTTAAGTACCCTGTACCAAAAATGGTACAAACTGTATTAGGCTAGCTCAAGAATCTGGAACCCAATGTAATTAGGATGAGTAATTTTAATGAATGGTCTGGAACTGACAGACAATAATTTATTGTCACCTAAATGCACCATACGTTTAAAGCGAGGATTCTTCACCTCTCGTAAAAAGACCCTAGCTGAAGTCACTAGTTTGGTGTCAATGGCATAACGGGCTGGGTTCAGTAGTGTTTTACCAAAAACACTGTTCGTCAGTAATTTGAAGAGTGTTTTCCTATCGTTACTGGTGGAAGCATTTCTATTGTTAACGTTGGTGTTAACAAATTCTGCCATAAAATCAGACTGGCAGAACTCATAAATGGCATGAATAGCCCCTACTTCAAGACCTATCTCAATAAATAACTGTAAGAGGTGTAGAGATATGAAATAATGTTTCTTGGGGAGATGATCCCTTTACCAACTTAATATTTTTTTTAGGGAGGTTTGTAATGTTATTTGTTTCCAGAAGTCCCCTACTAAATGGTGAGATATCCTCCATACTTATTCCCCTATGGTGTAAACAAAGGGGTAGATCGTCTGTTAGTCTAGCTATTTCAGGTCTTATTTGTTTGGTGTCCATTAATAGCCAGTACCCTTTGTTAGAAGAGAATGGCTGTTCTGTCATTATCTTCCCTTCGCTAATGAAGGAGTTCATCTCATCAGATGACAACCTTCTTAGACCACCATAGGGTAAATTCTTAGTCATACAACTCCCGTAAAGGGAGTTGAAGTCTAAGTATAGTAAGAAAGAAGATCTATCCTCCTGGGGGTTAAAAGATGGGTTGACATAGCGGTTGTTAGCTCTGGCATAACTCCTAACTGCAGTTGTAAAACCCCCTCGTATGTTTTGTGATGAGATTGTTCAACGTCACATCTGCACTTAAATCCAACGATATTTTGCTACTTTTCAAGAAGCAATCATAGGAGTAACCCGGAAGGCTACAGTAGTGAGTCATCTCTAAGGAAAATATATCATTTAGAATTACCCCATGGTGAGTAAAAATATCAGCCAGTAAACCGACATCACACCTTAAATAAATAAGGAGATAATCCTTTAATGACTCACATCCTGTAGCCTCCCATACTAATTTAGAATGTCTATATTCTTCCAAAGTGATGGTTGATTTGTTTAGGGAGCTGTAAAACATTTCAATAGGGGGGAGTGTTGCATCATTAAAGCAGCTGATTTTTGTGGCATATTCATAAGGGAAAAACTGCTTACCCTTTAAGAGTAGGTGGTGACTCTCTTCGGGTAAACCTTCTATCATTGAGTGAGTGAATGTTAAGGGGCTGCCTGAATCAATGTGGGTTTTTGCTAGGGACGAAAGACTGCCCGTAATAAAAGCCAGTGAATCAAGAAATTTAAGGTTGCCTATTTCTACCTTAAGATATTGAGTCCCCTGCCTCATGAGGATATTGCTCCTAATATTTGAACTCATGGCAAACTCCCTCAAAATTAAGCCCATGTCATAAGACATATTGTGGGCAATTAAGACTAAACTCTCTAGAGCATTCTTGTGGCGAAGGTTGCAGTAATTACATAGAGCTCCAATACAATTGAGTTTTTTCCTAAGGTGATCATGATGTTGAACCTTGAAATTGGTGGGTGTAAATACCTCCTCACAAAACTGACAGTGAGTCTGTCTCCTAAAATGAACCATATCCTCAAGAGACATGTCTATTTCATATTTGGGTAGGGTGGATCTGATAATTTCCCATTTGGTGGCAACTCGCTCCATGAAATGAGTGACGCTGTCCCCCCCAAAATAAGTAAATTTATCAATGACGGAGTGGTTCCTATCAACAATTATATAGCTGTATGCTATAGGCCTATGTATGGCTGTAACAGAACCTAGACAATCCTCAGTGCTTAGGACACTCTCGAAATCGAAATAAGCTACATGGGAAGGGGGGTAACCTTTCCCTGTATTTTTAAAATGAAGGGTGTCCCCCTCCTGGGGATAAATCATTTTCTGCTTGATGTCGCAGGAAACAGAATGGTGAGACAGCTCACTAGAATTTTGATATTCAGAAAGACAGCTTCTACAGAAGACTGTCTTTCGCCTGTGGCTGCAGGTAAAGTTCCGCAAAAACTTATTTAAGTCTTTAATAAGACTTACATGAGACTCCCCCAATAATAATAATGGAACTATGTCTGAGTACTGTCTGCTACCTCGACGAGAAAGAGAGACGTGATAGGCAGCGTCTGTATGTTTGTGAATTGAATACAAAAAATGGAGAGTTTATTCCTATTTTCCAATTTAGAGATATCCTCCCATGAGAGAGGGAAAGATAATTGCTCGTATTTGACCATTTTCCTAACCCTAGAGTGAGACTCTAAAAGTCTTCCTATACGTTTCCATTTCCATCCTTGTTGTGACGCCCGAAAAGCGGCAATGCATTGAATAATGCATGTTCCATTTTTGCCATTGGGGTTTGGGTTGAAGACCTCATGTCGCCACCTTAAAAAGGGGGGATAAGGGACATAATCCCCCCAAAACTGACCTTACACTACCATTACAGATAACGATTTTGAGGAAATCAACATTAAATAATATAAAACCACTCCCCTCTGTTTCTGAAAGGAGATCCTCCAGACGTGTAATCATATAACCCACCCAGCTATCAATAAGATCACCCACCTCCTCAAGAGTTACCAGCCTAGCAGGTGTCGTTATGAAGTGTTCCCTATAATCATCATCTTCTGTGAGACGTTGCTTTAAAAGTGTAACCTTCACTTCAAGGAGGATTTTGAATGATGAAGTAAAATTGCCATGACCCGCCAGAGAATTCATGTAATTCTCTATTTCGTTAGAGAATAGTTCTCTAAAGTTGCTTAGAAGACCTACAGGATCTGTGGCAAAGGCTGGTGGGATGGAATATTCCATTCTAGTAAAGAGATCCCCCAGGGCCCCCACCCTATTAATTAAGTGAGGGATGTCTATAACATCCTCCCCTTCTGAGGAATTTCCATCACTATCTCGATTGTTGTCATGGGGTCCAAGACCACTAGGACCTGCCTGAGGGATGTCACCACCACCATCACCATCATCACTCATCTCTTCCTCCCCCCCATTTTCAAAGGGCTGTCTACCCCTGCCACCACCTAAAAGGCTATTGTTACGTTGGGCTTTGGGGTGAAGTTCCTCTCCTACCTGCCCCTGAGATGTCTTTACCTGCCTCTGAAGCACCCCTGGAAAAAAAAAATTAAAAAAATAATAATAATAATAATAATAATAATAATAATAATAATAATAATAATAATAATAAAAAGCAACACCCCAACACATCTTACTAAACCCCCATGGCATAACGCCTCAAGAAAGCTTCTTAAGATAATAAAACTGGAGAGAGGGTTTATTCACACACCTTGGGGACATGATTGTAGATGTTCAGAGGTCAAGTGCTCACACAAAGTGACCCCACAACTGCTGCAAGTGAAAGTGGGGTGAGGCTTCAAGGTGACGCTGCTGCATATGAGGCATACAAAACCACTCTCTCCGGTAGGGCGGTGATGTTTACCTCCTAACAAGGAAATAACTCATAAATATACACACTCTCACTGACACAGCCCCCACACACTCCCATGAAGAACGGGGAAACCATCTCAATATTTCTCATTTGAAATAAATACGAATAAATAAATAAATAAATAAGGGCTTACCTCCACCACAGGTTCTCCTGTGAACTCCACTAGATTGAACACACACAGCTTCCCCACAGCGGAGGCAGCAATAAGTTGTATGCACGAATTGTGGTGATGAGCTCCAACCACAAATGTTGCAAATATCACCTGGGAGTGACATTATCCCCCACTCCTAGGAAAAAAAATATATAAAATAAATAAATATATATTCTCTCCCACTCAAAACACCCCTCTTTCTCTTATATATATTTATATATATATATATATATATATATATATATATATATCAATATATATATATATATATATATATATATATATATATATATATATATATATATATATATATATATATATATATATATATATATATATATATATATATATATATATATATATATTCTCCCTCTCTCAAAACACCCCTACTCTCTCTTATATATATATATATATATATATATATATATATATATATATATATATATATATATATATATATATATATGTATATATATATATATATATATATATATATATATATATATATATATATATATATATATATATATATATATATATATTCTCCCTCTCTCAAAACACCCCTACTCTCTCATATATATATATATATATATATGTCGTACCTAGTAGCCAGAACGCACTTCTATGCCTACTATGCAAGGCCCGATTTGCCTAATAAGCCAAGTTTTCATGAAATAATTGTTTTTCGACTACCTAACCTACCTAACCTAACCTAACCTAACTTTTTCATCTACCTAACCTAACCTAACCTATAAAGATAGGTTAGGTTAGGTTAGGTAGGGTTGGTTAGGTTCGGTCATATATCTACGTTAATTTTAACTCCACTAAAAAAAATTGACCTCATACATAATGAAATGGATAGCTTTATCATTTCATAAGAAAAAAATTAGAGAAAATATATTAATTCAGGAAAACTTGGCTTATTAGGCAAATTGGGCCTTGAATAGTAGGCCAAAAAGTGCGTTCTGGCTACTAGGTACGACATATATATATATATATATATATATATATATATATATATATATATATATATATATATACCCCCAAATATGAAATAGATATTAATTTACTTACATGTTAGTCTAGACGGGGATGGGGAGTGGAAGGTTTCAACACTAACTGTATAATACGACGAAGGAGGGGCGTGTGGTGTCCTTATATTTGATGATCAAGTGGGGGGCGGTGTTGCCACATACAATACTTCACAGCCCCTCCCGCCATCGTGTGAAAGAGAAGAGTTAGGGTTGCTATAGAGAACTTTTTTTTCTCTCGTCTGGAGGTCATCTCAATGGGAGTCCCAAAAAAACCAGGTAGGGCCGTCTTTGTCCTGAGGAGGGTGGCGCTCCTTGGGGAGTGAATACATGCTCACACTCTCACTCTCGCACACACACACACACACACACACACACACACACACACACACACACACACGCACACACACACTCACTCACACACTCTCACTCACACACTCTCACTCACACTCACTCACTCTCTCACACTCTCACTACTCTCACTCTCATACATATATATATATATATATATATATATATATATATATATATATATATATATATATATATATATATATATATATATATATATATATATATATATATATATATATATATATATATAAGTGGCTGTCCCACAGGTAATTGGATCATTTATGAGGAAAATATGGAGGAGTGTACTTCTGCCACAGACGACCAACTTAATATTTTTCATCAACCAGCGAGAATATTTGTAGCTGGATTTAGCAATTCTGGGAAAACTAGTCTGGTGGTAAATTTATGTGTTAAATACCACAGGAAATTCTCAAAAATTATAGTGTCAACTGCAAATAATACTGATCATCCTATTTCAAACAACCCCATTTTGCGAATAAAGGTTACTCTCTCCCAAGGGCTGATTAACCCTTTAGAGTATAAGAATCCTTTTTCAAATGAGTCAGTTTTGTATATAATTTTGTATATAATTTGTATATAATTGATATAATATACCTGGAAGCCATTCAGAGTCCAATTATAGCCAATATCTTCACCCGAGGGAGACACGATAATATTTCTGTAATTCTAATTAGTCAAAATTTGTTTCCCCAGGGGAAATATGCTAGGACAATAACACTGACTTGTACCCATTATATATTAATGAAGCAGAGAGACATAACCCAACTTGAAATTTTAAGTGGTCAGTTATATGGGCGGAAAACTATTAATAATTTCGTCGAAATATACCGACGGGCAATATCCCAGAGAGAGTATGGCTATTTATTGGTTGATCTGACAGTTCCTGAGACATTACAACTACGAACGGGGATTGTCAATGAAGACCAGTGTGAAATTGTTTATCATATGTGAACAAAACAAAAAATGCCTTTAACGACACAGAAACGGTCAATTCTTACCTCCATCTATAATGACATTTCTACTCTGGGTGGTTTCACAGGATCAATTCAAAAATTGTATAAGGCTGCCAGACTTAAAGACACCAGCATCAGTATTGCAGATGTGAGGGATTTTCTCCGTGGGGAACGATCTTACACATTACATAGAAGAAATTTAGTTGGATTTCCTCGGCGAAAAATATTAGCTCCTAAACCCCGCACCATAATTGCCTGTGATTTGGGAGACTTTTGTAGTTTACAAAAATACAATAGTGGTGTAAAATATATTTTGATTTGTGTCGATGTTTATTCTCGCCTAATGCAGACTCAAACTTTAAAAACAAAAAATTCAACTGATGTGGTAGCTGCTCTAAAGAAGATTTTAGAGGAAACCTCTCAATTTCACGGGGTAAGACGAATATTCACCGACCGAGGTAGAGAATTTTACAACAGGACTGTTCAAAATTATCTGAATAAGAAAAATATTAAGTTATATAGTGTATTTTCCGAAATGAAATCTAGTATAGTGGAGCGAGCCATCAAAACTTTAAAACATAAACTGTATCATTATATGACCCAGGCTAATTCTTTACAATACATTCACATCCTTCCAAAAGTTGTGAATGTATACAACCACACTTTCCACAGAATACTAAAAAATACTCCACATGCCATCCATAAGTTGCAAAACATTGAAGATATACGAAGACAGTTTAAGGTCATGTATTTAAACAATGACCACCCCATAACTTCCATCAGTCCACAACTGCAGGTTGGGCAGTATGTACGACTAGCAAAGCG
This sequence comes from Procambarus clarkii, assembly GCF_040958095.1. Taxonomy (NCBI): domain Eukaryota; kingdom Metazoa; phylum Arthropoda; class Malacostraca; order Decapoda; family Cambaridae; genus Procambarus; species Procambarus clarkii. The sequence continues at coordinate 49,149,781 of NC_091162.1, read as the reverse complement.
AAGGAATATATTTCACAAGGGCTTTTGGCCCCAAAATACAGAAGAAATATTTCAAGTGTCTCATATCGATAGAACACAACCAATTCCAACCTATAAAGTCAAAGATTTAACCAACGAGCCGATCAGTGGTATGTTTTATGAGCAAGAATTGATTCCAACAACGCTTCCAGACTATTTTCCCATAACGATATTACAGTGTAGGAAGACATCGAAAGGACACAGAGAATATTTCGTCAAGTGGAGAGGGTACCCAGATTCTAGCAATTGCTGGATTAAAGCTCAAGACATCGTCAAATTTTGAAAAAAAAAATGACAGTTCATCAGGACTCTCTCGTAGAGAAACACCATCAACTGTTATTTTTATTAAACAATTTATCACCCAAGAAGCGGAATAAACTAATCAAGGCTTTAAAACGACAGGAAATTGAATCAATTTGTGAAATTTTTGCCAATTTTCTGAAACGAAACATCCCAGTTCAACCTCAGATAATTAATGGACTACAGAGGTATCAGAATGACATTCGTTCTGTAGCACGTAAGAAAACTCCATTGTACAAAAAGAAAATCATTTTAACCTCTAGGAGAGGTGGCGCTATATTGGCAGCTCTGTTACCTTTGGCTGTATCGTTAATTTCCTCTCTAATAAAGTAATTACGTAAGAGAAAAAAACGGTGAAAGAATATTGCCTAGTACCACGACTCGTTGCTGAAAACTATATATTTAATAAAAACGAGAGTACTCCATCGCCTCTTAATGAGGTGGCTCCACCCTCTTCCACCAGTGACAGAGGTGGAAATAAGTCCTTCTCTTTAAAAAACGAAAGCAAATGGGGCAATTCGGATAATAATGTTGGTGGTAGCTGTAAGCACCTTGGCTGTGACTCTAGCGGTGGTGATGATGGAGTGGGGGGAATGGACACTCCCCCACACCCCCAGCAGCAACAACAACTTGTGGACGGTGTTGCCACGGTAGCTCCTTTGAACGTTATAGCCCTACCAGACGGGGGGGGGGGGGGGGGACTGGTCAGACAACCTTTAAAAGATATTGCCCGCCCCCCCGCAGCGCCCGCCGCCGCGCAGGTGCCCGCCGCTGCGGGCTTCTTTCAACAAAAAACGCGGGACAGGTGCGACCGTCGCCCTTTAAAAAAAAATAAAAAAAAGGATACATTCCATTCTACCGCCTGAGATGCGGGTAGCTGTTGCTGGGCCCACTCGCCACAAAGCCACCACCATCACACCCCAAAACCCAAGTCTGGACAACTTAATAAATGTGTATTTTAAAATAGGGGAAATTCCCCACGTCAAAACATTATTGAACATGTTTGAACAAAACAGTCAACAGGTGGTATGGGATAGTCGCGGGAATTTATTAAAGCCTGTGAAAAATTTAAATATTTTAGATATAATTAAAACTTTAGCCTTTACTAAAGGACAATTTAGGACGGCTGACAAGGCAGATCCCAGCAAACACAAATCATCTACACAACGTTCGCCTATCTCTTCCCATAGGTGTGGGATTGATTTGCATTGAGAATGGTGCAGGAGAGCCTTTGAGAAACTTTTACTCAAAAAATCCAAACACAAAGGTTTAATTATAAATTGTTTTTCTACAATTATTTTCTTCCAAATGTAAAACAAATAATTTTTACATGTTTAAATATAAAATTTATGGTGTTTTTTTGTAAAATTCATTAATAAATTGTGAATGATATATATTGGCTGAGTGAAACCTTTAAAATCCATTTAGTTATAATATGAACAGAAAAAAGTAGTTTTCCAAATTTTCTAAAAATTGCTCTTTTTAACACAATTTGACTCCTTGTGCATTCCACTAAACACTAATATCATGTTTAAATATATAATTTATGTATTATTCCCTAAGATAATTTATATAAATTATAAAAGTTGCTGGAAAGTGGTGAGAAAGAATCTGAAAACGTTTTGTTGCCTTATATTGGCGTGTTCTTATTAACTAGACTGAGTAAGAGTGAGCGAGAGTGGGTAAGAGTGAGTAAGAGTGACTGAAGGTGAGTGAGAGTGCCAGAGAGTGTGTAAGTGTGAGTAAGAGTGACTGAGAGTGAGTAAGAGTGACAGAGTGAGTAAGAGTGAGAGTAAGGGTGACAGAATGAGTAAGAGTGAGAGTAAAGTGATTGAGAGTAAGGGTGAGTATGAGAGTAAGAGTGATTGAGAGTTAGAGTGAGAGTAAGAGTGATTGAGAGTTAGTGAGAGTAAGAGTGATTGAGAGTAAGAGTGATTGAGAGTAAGAGTGATTGAGAGTAAGAGTGATTGAGAGTAAGAGTGATTGGGAGTAAGAGTGATTGAGAGTAAGAGTGATTGGGAGTAAGAGTGATTGGGAGTAGGAGTTAGAGTGAGAGTAGGAGTAAGAATGAGAATAAGAGTGATTGAGAGTAAGAGTGAGTAAGAGTAAGAATGAGAGTAAGAGTGATTGAGAGTAAGAGTGATTGAGAGTAAGAGTGATTGGGAGTAAGAGTGATTGGGAGTAAGAGTAAGAGTGAGAGTAAGAGTAAGAATGAGAATAAGAGTGATTGAGAGTAAGAGTGATTGGGAGTAAGAGTAAGAATGAGAGTAGGAGTGATTGAGAGTAGGAGTGATTGGGAGTAGGAGTGATTGGGAGTAAGAGTGATTGAGAGTAAGAGTAATTGAGAGTAAGAGTATGAGAGTAAGAGTGAGAGAGTGAGTATGAATGGGTAAGGGTGACTGAGAGTGAGTAAGAGTGACAGAGTAAGAATGACAGAGTAGGAGTGATAGAGAGTAAGAGTGACAGAGAGTAAGAGTGACAGAGAGTAAGAGTGACAGAGAGTAAGACAGAGTAAGAGTGACAGAGAGTAAGAGTGACAGAGAGTAAGAGTGACAGAGAGTAAGAGTGACAGAGTAAGAGTGAGTATGAGAGTGAGTAAGGATGACTGAGAGAAAGAGTGAGTAATAGTGTGTAAGAGTGATTGAGAGTTAGAGTGAGAGTAAAAGTGATTGAGAGTTAGTGAGAGTAAGAGTGATTGAGAGTAAGAGTGATTGAGAGTAAGAGTGATTGAGAGTAAGAGTGATTGGGAGTAAGAGTGATTGAGAGTAAGAGTGATTGGGAGTAAGAGTGATTGGGAGTAGGAGTAAGAATGAGAATAAGAGTGATTGACAGCAAGAGTGAGTAAGAGTAAGAATGAGAGTAAGAGTGATTGAGAGTAAGAATGATTGAGAGTAAGAGTGATTGAGAGTAAGAGTGATTGAGAGTAAGAGTGATTGGGAGTAAGAGTGATTGAGAGTAAGAGTGATTGGGAGTAAGAGTGATTGGGAGTAGGAGTAAGAATGAGAATAAGAGTGATTGAGAGTAAGAGTGAGTAAGAGTAAGAATGAGAGTAAGAGTGATTGAGAGTAAGAGTGATTGAGAGTAAGAGTGATTGAGAGTAAGAGTGATTGGGAGTAAGAGTGATTGGGAGTAAGAGTAAGAGTGAGAGTAAGAGTAAGAATGAGAATAAGAGTGATTGAGAGTAAGAGTGATTGGGAGTAAGAGTAAGAGTAAGAATGAGAGTAGGAGTGATTGAGAGTAGGAGTGATTGGGAGTAGGAGTGATTGGGAGTAAGAGTGATTGAGAGTAAGAGTAATTGAGAGTAAGAGTATGAGAGTAAGAGTGAGAGAGTGAGTATGAATGGGTAAGGGTGACTGAGAGTGAGTAAGAATGACAGAGTAAGAGTGACAGAGTAAGAGTGACAGAGAGTAAGAGTGACAGAGAGTAAGAGTGACAGAGAGTAAGAGTGACAGAGAGTAAGAGTGACAGAGAGTAAGAGTGACAGAGAGTAAGAGTGACAGAGTGTAAGAGTGACAGAGAGTAAGAGTGACAGAGAGTAAGAGTGACAGAGAGTAAGAGTGACAGAGAGTAAGAGTGACAGAGAGTAAGAGTGACAGAGAGTAAGAGTGACAGAGAGTAAGAGTGACAGAGAGTAAGAGTGACAGAGTAAGAGTGACAGAGAGTAAGAGTGACAGAGAGTAAGAGTGACAGAGAGTAAGAGTGACAGAGTAAGAGTGACAGAGAGTAAGAGTGACAGAGAGTAAGAGTGACAGAGAGTAAGAGTGACAGAGTGTAAGAGTGACAGAGTAAGAGTGACAGCGTAAGAGTGACAGAGAGTAAGAGTGACAGAGAGTAAGAGTGACAGAGAGTAAGAGTGACAGAGTACGAGAGTGAGATTGATTATGAGAGAGTTAAGAGTGTGAGGTGTGAGAGGGTAGCAGGCCAGGGAGGCAGGATGTGTGGTCACAGGCGAGGCCTAGGCCTCGTGATCTCTAATGTTGGTTTTTATATATATGTTGGATTTTTTGTCCTGTTTCAAATTATAATTATTTAGCAGGAACGTAATAAGATATTGCACAGTATTAATGTGACAATAATATATGCATTATTTCCTTGATAATCAAACTTGTTGTTCAAAGATAATATACAATCTTTGAAGGAAACATTTTTAGAGCGCGAGCTGGCAACACTGGGCTGGTGGGTGAGAGAGACATGGTTAGTTGTTCTCAGACCTTCAGGGGTGAAGGGTGTGTCCCAGCTGGCCGCCACCCGCCCCCACCCGGCGCCACCCGCCGCCCACCACCAGCCGCCACCCGCCACCACCCACCCCCAGCCGCCACCCACCACCAGCCGCCACCTGCCACCACCCACCACCACCCGCCACCTGCCACCACCCGCCGCCACCCGCCGCCACCCGCCACCCACCACCAGCCGCCACCCACCACCAGCCGCCACCCGCCGCCACCCGCCACCCACCACCAGCCGCCACCCGCCGCCACCCGCCACCCACCACCAGCCGCCACCCGCCACCACCCACCACCAGCCGCCACCCACCACCACCCTCCACCAGCCGCCACCCGCCACCACCCACCACCAGCCGCCACCCGCCACCACCCACCACCAGCCACCGCCACCCACCACCGCCACTCACCACCCGCCGCCACCACCCACCACCCGCCGCCACCCGCCACCCACCACCAGCCGCCACCCGCCGCCACCCACCACCAGCCGCCACCCGCCACCACCCACCACCAGCCGCCACCCGCCACCACCCGCCACCAGCCGCCACCCGCCACCACCCACCACCAGCCGCCACCCGCCACCAGCCACCGCCACCCACCACCGCCACTCACCACCCGCCGCCACCACCCACCACCCGCCGCCACCCGCCACCCACCACCAGCCGCCACCCGCCGCCACCCACCACCAGCCGCCACCCGCCACCACCCACCACCAGCCGCCACCCGCCACCAGCCGCCACCCACCACCAGCCACCGCCACCCACCACCGCCACTCACCACCCGCCGCCACCACCCACCACCAGCCGCCTTCGCCACCAGCCACCACCAGCCGCCACCTGCCACCACCCACCACCAGCCGCCACCCGCCGCCATCCGCCACCCACCACCAGCCGCCACCCGCCACCCACCACCAGCCGCCACCCGCCACCCACCACCAGCCGCCACCCACCACCAGCCGCCACCTGCCACCACCCACCACCAGCCGCCACCACCCACCGCCACCCGCCACCACCCACGACCAGCCGCCACCCGCCACCACCCACCACCAGCCGCCACCCGCCACCCGCCACCACCCACCACCAGCCGCCACCCGCCACCAGCCACCGCCACCCACCACCGCCACTCACCACCCGCCGCCACCACCCACCTCCCGCCGCCACCCGCCACCCACCACCAGCCGCCACCCGCCACCACCCACCACCAGCCACCGCCACCCACCACCGCCACTTACCACCCGCCGCCACCACCCACCACCCGCCGCCACCCGCCACCCACCACCAGCCGCTACCCGCCGCCACCCACCACCAGCCGCCACCCGCCACCACCCACCACCAGCCGCCACCCGCCACCACCCACCACCAGCCGCCACCCGCCACCAGCCGCCACCCGCCACCAACCACCGCCACCCACCACCGCCACTCACCACCCGCCGCCACCACCCACCACCAGCCGCCTTCGCCACCAGCCACCACCAGCCGCCACCTGCCACCACCCACCACCAGCCGCCACCCGCCGCCACCCGCCACCCACCACCAGCCGCCACCCGCCACCCAACACCAGCCGCCACCCGCCGCCACCCGCCACCCACCACCAGCCGCCACCCACCACCAGCCGCCACCTGCCACCACCCACCACCAGCCGCCACCCGCCACCACCCACCACCAGCCGCCACCCGCCACCCGCCACCACCCACCACCAGCCGCCACCCGCCACCAGCCACCGCCACCCACCACCGCCACTCACCACCCGCCGCCACCACCCACCTCCCGCCGCCACCCGCCACCCACCACCAGCCGCCACCCGCCACCACCCACCACCAGCCGCGACCCGCCACCACCCGCCACCAGCCGCCACCCGCCACCAGCCACCGCCACCCACCACCGCCACTCACCACCCGCCGCCACCACCCACCACCAGCCACCGCCACCCACCACCGCCACCAGCCGCCACCACCCACCACCCACCACCACCAGCCGCCGCCGCCACCACCGCCGCCGCCGCCGCCACCACCCATCACCGCCGCCGCCGCCACCACCACCCACCACCACCGCCGCCGCCACCACCCATCACCGCCGCCACCACCCACCACAGCCGCCGCCGACACCACCGCCACCACCCACCACAGCCGCCACCACCACCCACCACCACCACCACCACCCACCACCGCCGCCACCACCAGCCGCCACAAGCCGCCACCGGCCGCCACCGCCCGCCACCAGCCGCCATCACCACCACCACCACCACCAGCCGCCACCAGCCGCCACCAGCCGCCACCAGCTGCCACCACCACCAGCCGCCACCACCACCACCACCAGCCGCCATCACCGCCACCAGCTGCCACCACCACCAGCCGCCATCAGCTGCCACCACCACCAGCCGCCACCACCACCACCACCAGCCGCCATCACCGCAACCAGCTGCCACCACCACCAGCCGCCATCACCGCCACCAGCTGCCACCACCACCAGCCGCCACCACCACCTGCCACCAGCCGCCACCACCGCCCGCTATCAGCCGTCACCGCCCGTTGCCACAGTCGCCACCGCCAGCCGCCACCGCCAGCCGCCACCAGCCCCCCCCACCGCCGATCGTCACCACCCACCACAGCCGCCGCCGCCCGCCACCGCCCGCCACCGCCCGCCACCACCCACCACAGCCGCCACCACCCACCACCCGCCGCCACCACCCACCACCACCAGCCGCCGCCGCCACCCACCACCACCAGCCGCCGCCGCCACCCACCACCCACCACCACCGCCGCCACCACCCACCACCACCAGCCGCTGCCCCCACCACCATCCACCACCACCGCCGCCACCACCACCCACCACCGCCAGCCGCCACCACTCATCACAGTCGCCGCCACCCGCCACCGCCAGACACAGCCGCCAGTGTCCGCCACCGCCGCCACTGTCCGCCACCGCCGCCACTGTCCGCCACCGCCGTCACTGTCCGCCACCGCCGCCACTGTCCGCCACCGCCACCACTGTCTGCCACCGCCACCACTGTCCGCCCGCCGCCACCACTGTCCGCCCGCCGCCACCACTGTCCGCCCGCCGCCACCACTGTCCGCCCGCCGCCACCACTGTCCGCCCGCCGCCACCACTGTCCGCCCGCCGCCTCCACTGTCCGCCCGCCGCCTCCACTGTCCGCCCGCCGCCGCCACTGTTCGCCCGCCGCCGCCACTGTCCGCCCGCCGCCGCCACTGTCCGCCCGCCGCCGCCACTGTCCGCCCGCCGCCGCCACTGTCCGCCCGCCGCCGCCACTGTCCGCCCGCCGCCGCCACTGTCCGCCCGCCGCCACTGTCCACCACCGCCGCCAAAGCCGCCACGGTCCGCCCGCCGCCACTATCCGCCACAGCCGCCACTGTCCGCCCGCCGCCACTGTCCGCCGGCCGCCACTATCCGCCACCGCCGCCACTATCCGCCACCGCCGCCACTATCCGCCACCGCCGCCACTATCCGCCACCGCCGCCACTATCCGCCACCACCGCCACTGTCCGCCCGCCGCCGCCCTGTCCGCCCGCCGCCACTATCCGCCACTGTCCGCCCGCCGCCACTGTCCGCCCGCCGCCACTATCCGCCACCGCCGCCACTGTCCGCCCGACGCCACTGTCCGCCCGCCCCCACTATCCGCCACCGCCGCCACTGTCCGCCCGCCGCCACTGTCCGCCCGCTGCCACTATCCGCCACCGCCACCACTGTCCGCCACCGCCACCACTGTCTGCCACCGCCATCAGTCTGCCACCGCCACCACTGTCCGCCCGCCGCCACCACTGTCCGCCCGCCGCCACCACTGTCCGCCCGCCGCCACCACTGTCCGCCCGCCGCCACCACTGTCCGCCCGCCGCCACCACTGTCCGCCCGCCGCCTTTACTGTCCGCCCGCCGCCACCACTGTCCGCCCGCCGCCACCACTGTCCGCCCGCCGCCACCACTGTCCGCCCTCCGCCGCCACTGTCCGCCCGCCGCCGCCACTGTCCGCCCGCCGCCGCCACTGTCCGCCCGCCGCCGCCACTGTCCGCCCGACGCCGCCACTGTCCGCCCGCCGCCGCCACTGTCCGCCCGCCGCCGCCACTGTCCGCCCACCGCCACTGTCCACCACCGCCGCCAAAGCCGCCACGGTCCGCCCGCCATCACTATCCGCCACCGCCGCCACTGTCCGCCCGCCGCCACTGTCTGCCCGCTGCCACTATCCGCCACCGCCACCACTGTCTGCCACCGCCATCAGTCTGCCACCGCCACCACTGTCCGCCCGCCGCCACCACTGTCCGCCCGCCGCCACCACTGTCCGCCCGCCGCCACCACTGTCCGCCCGCCGCCGCCACTGTCCGCCCGCCGCCTCCACTGTCCGCCCGCCGCCACCACTGTCCGCCCGCCGCCACCACTGTCCGCCCGCTGCCACCACTGTCCGCCCGCCGCCGCCACTGTCCGCCCGCCGCCGCCACTGTCCGCCCGCCGCCGCCACTGTCCGCCCGCCGCCGCCACTGTCCGCCCGCCGCCGCCACTGTCCGCCCGCCGCCGCCACTGTCCGCCCGCCGCCGCCACTGTCCGCTCACCGCCACTGTCCACCACCGCCGCCAAAGCCGCCACGGTCCGCCCGCCATCACTATCCGCCACAGCCGCCACTGTCCGCCCGCCGCCACTGTCCGCCGGCCGCCACTATCCGCCACCGCCGCCACTATCTGCCACCGCCGCCACTATCCGCCACCGCCGCCACTGTCCGCCCGCCGCCACTATTCGCCACCGCCGCCACTGTCCGCCCGCCGCCACTGTCCGCCCGCCGCCACTATCCGCCACCGCCGCCACTGTCCGCCCGACGCCACTGTCCGCCCGCCCCCACTATCCGCTACCGCCGCCACTGTCCGCCCGCCGCCACTGTCCGCCGGCCGCCACTATCCGCCACCGCCGCCACTATCTGCCACCGCCGCCACTATCCGCCACCGCCGCCACTGTCCGCCCGCCGCCACTATTCGCCACCGCCGCCACTGTCCGCCCGCTGCCACTGTCCGCCCGCCGCCACTATCCGCCACCGCCGCCACTGTCCGCCCGACGCCACTGTCCGCCCGCCCCCACTATCCGCCACCGCCGCCACTGTCCGCCCGCCGCCACTGTCCGCCCGCTGCCACTATCCGCCACCGCCACCACTGTCCGCCACCGCCACCACTGTCTGCCACCGCCATCAGTCTGCCACCGCCACCACTGTCCGCCCGCCGCCACCACTGTCCGCCCGCCGCCACCACTGTCCGCCCGCCGCCACCACTGTCCGCCCGCCGTCACCACTGTCCGCCCGCCGCCTCCACTGTCCGCCCACCGCCACCACTGTCCGCCCGCCGCCACCACTGTCCGCCCGCCGCCACCACTGTCCGCCCGCCGCCGCCACTGTCCGCCCGCCGCCGCCACTGTCCGCCCGCCGCCGCCACTGTCCGCCCGCCGCCGCCACTGTCCGCCCACCGCCACTGTCCACCACCGCCGCCAAAGCCGCCACTGTCCGCCCGCCGCCACTGTCCGCCCGCTGCCACTATCCGCCACCGCCACCGCCACCACTGTCTGCCACCGCCATCAGTCTGCCACCGCCACCACTATCCGCCCGCCGCCACCACTGTCCGCCCGCCGCCACCACTGTCTGCCCGCCGCCACCACTGTCCGCCCGCCGCCACCACTGTCCGCCCGCCGCCTCCACTGTCCGCCCGCCGCCACCACTGTCCGCCCGCCGCCACCACTGTCCGCCCGCCGCCACCACTGTCCGCCCGCCGCCACCACTGTCCGCCCGCCGCCGCCACTGTCCGCCCGCCGCCGCCACTGTCCGCCCGCCGCCGCCACTGTCCGCCCGCCGCCGCCACTGTCCGCCCGCCGCCGCCACTGTCCGCCCGCCGCCGCCACTGTCCGCCCGCCGCCGCCACTGTCCGCCCACCGCCACTGTCCACCACCGCCGCCAAAGCCGCCACGGTCCGCCCGCCATCACTATCCGCCACAGCCGCCACTGTCCGCCCGCCGCCACTGTCCGCCGGCCGCCACTATCCGCCACCGCCGCCACTATCTGCCACCGCCGCCACTATCCGCCACCGCCGCCACTGTCCGCCCGCCGCCACTATCCGCCACCGCCGCCACTCTCCGCCCGCCGCCACTGTCCGCCCGCCGCCACTATCCGCCACCGCCGCCACTGTCCGCCCGACGCCACTGTCCGCCCGCCCCCACTATCCGCCACCGCCGCCACTGTCCGCCCGCCGCCACTGTCCGCCCGCTGCCACTATCCGCCACCGCCACCACTGTCCGCCACCGCCACCACTGTCTGCCACCGCCATCAGTCTGCCACCGCCACCACTGTCCGCCCGCCGCCACCACTGTCCGCCCGCCGCCACCACTGTCCGCCCGCCGCCACCACTGTCCGCCCGCCGCCACCACTGTCCGCCCGCCGCCTTTACTGTCCGCCCGCCGCCACCACTGTCCGCCCGCCGCCACCACTGTCCGCCCGCCGCCACCACTGTCCGCCCTCCGCCGCCACTGTCCGCCCGCCGCCGCCACTGTCCGCCCGCCGCCGCCACTGTCCGCCCGCCGCCGCCACTGTCCGCCCGCCGCCGCCACTGTCCGCCCGCCGCCGCCACTGTCCGCCCGCCGCCGCCACTGTCCGCCCACCGCCACTGTCCACCACCGCCGCCAAAGCCGCCACGGTCCGCCCGCCATCACTATCCGCCACCGCCGCCACTGTCCGCCCGCCGCCACTGTCTGCCCGCTGCCACTATCCGCCACCGCCACCACTGTCCGCCACCGCCACCACTGTCTGCCACCGCCATCAGTCTGCCACCGCCACCACTGTCCGCCCGCCGCCACCACTGTCCGCCCGCCGCCACCACTGTCCGCCCGCCGCCACCACTGTCCGCCCGCCGCCGCCACTGTCCGCCCGCCGCCTCCACTGTCCGCCCGCCGCCACCACTGTCCGCCCGCCGCCACCACTGTCCGCCCGCTGCCACCACTGTCCGCCCGCCGCCGCCACTGTCCGCCCGCCGCCGCCACTGTCCGCCCGCCGCCGCCACTGTCCGCCCGCCGCCGCCACTGTCCGCCCGCCGCCGCCACTGTCCGCCCGCCGCCGCCACTGTCCGCCCGCCGCCGCCACTGTCCGCTCACCGCCACTGTCCACCACCGCCGCCAAAGCCGCCACGGTCCGCCCGCCATCACTATCCGCCACAGCCGCCACTGTCCGCCCGCCGCCACTGTCCGCCGGCCGCCACTATCCGCCACCGCCGCCACTATCTGCCACCGCCGCCACTATCCGCCACCGCCGCCACTGTCCGCCCGCCGCCACTATTCGCCACCGCCGCCACTGTCCGCCCGCCGCCACTGTCCGCCCGCCGCCACTATCCGCCACCGCCGCCACTGTCCGCCCGACGCCACTGTCCGCCCGCCCCCACTATCCGCCACCGCCGCCACTGTCCGCCCGCCGCCACTGTCCGCCCGCTGCCACTATCCGCCACCGCCACCACTGTCCGCCACCGCCACCACTGTCTGCCACCGCCATCAGTCTGCCACCGCCACCACTGTCCGCCCGCCGCCACCACTGTCCGCCCGCCGCCACCACTGTCCGCCCGCCGCCACCACTGTCCGCCCGCCGTCACCACTGTCCGCCCGCCGCCTCCACTGTCCGCCCACCGCCACCACTGTCCGCCCGCCGCCACCACTGTCCGCCCGCCGCCACCACTGTCCGCCCGCCGCCGCCACTGTCCGCCCGCCGCCGCCACTGTCCGCCCGCCGCCGCCACTGTCCGCCCGCCGCCGCCACTGTCCGCCCACCGCCACTGTCCACCACCGCCGCCAAAGCCGCCACGGTCCGCCCGCCATCACTATCCGCCACCGCCGCCACTGTCCGCCCGCCGCCACTGTCCGCCCGCTGCCACTATCCGCCACCGCCACCGCCACCACTGTCTGCCACCGCCATCAGTCTGCCACCGCCACCACTATCCGCCCGCCGCCACCACTGTCCGCCCGCCGCCACCACTGTCTGCCCGCCGCCACCACTGTCCGCCCGCCGCCACCACTGTCCGCCCGCCGCCTCCACTGTCCGCCCGCCGCCACCACTGTCCGCCCGCCGCCACCACTGTCCGCCCGCCGCCACCACTGTCCGCCCGCCGCCACCACTGTCCGCCCGCCGCCACCACTGTCCGCCCGCCGCCGCCACTGTCCGCCCGCCGCCGCCACTGTCCGCCCGCCGCCGCCACTGTCCGCCCGCCGCCGCCACTGTCCGCCCGCCGCCGCCACTGTCCGCCCGCCGCCGCCACTGTCCGCCCGCCGCCGCCACTGTCCGCCCACCGCCACTGTCCACCACCGCCGCCAAAGCCGCCACGGTCCGCCCGCCATCACTATCCGCCACAGCCGCCACTGTCCGCCCGCCGCCACTGTCCGCCGGCCGCCACTATCCGCCACTGCCGCCACTATCTGCCACCGCCGCCACTATCCGCCACCGCCGCCACTGTCCGCCCGCCGCCACTATCCGCCACCGCCGCCACTCTCCGCCCGCCGCCACTGTCCGCCCGCCGCCACTATCCGCCACCGCCGCCACTGTCCGCCCGACGCCACTGTCCGCCCGCCCCCACTATCCGCCACCGCCGCCCGCCGCCACTGTCCGCCCGCTGCCACTATCCGCCACCGCCACCACTGTCCGCCACCACTGTCTGCCACCGCCATCAGTCTGCCACCGCCACCACTGTCCGCCCGCCGCCACCACTGTCCGCCCGCCGCCACCACTGTCCGCCCGCCGCCACCACTGTCCGCCCGCCGCCACCACTGTCCGCCCGCCGCCTCCACTGTCCGCCCGCCGCCACCACTGTCCGCCCGCCGCCACCACTGTCCGCCCGCCGCCACCACTGTCCGCCCGCCGCCGCCACTGTCCGCCCGCCGCCGCCACTGTCCGCCCGCCGCCGCCACTGTCCACCCACCGCCACTGTCCACCACCGCCGCCAAAGCCGCCACGGTCCGCCCGCCATCACTATCCGCCACCGCCGCCACTGTCCGCCCGCCGCCACTGTCCGCCCGCTGCCACTATCCGCCACCGCCACCACTGTCCGCCACCGCCACCACTGTCTGCCACCGCCATCAGTCTGCCACCGCCACCACTGTCCGCCCGCCGCCACCACTGTCCGCCCGCCGCCACCACTGTCTGCCCGCCGCCACCACTGTCCGCCCGCCGCCACCACTGTCCGCCCGCCGCCTCCACTGTCCGCCCGCCGCCACCACTGTCCGCCCGCCGCCACCACTGTCCGCCCGCCGCCACCACTGTCCGCCCGCCGCCGCCACTGTCCGCCCGCCGCCGCCACTGTCCGCCCGCCGCCGCCACTGTCCGCCCGCCGCCGCCACTGTCCGCCCGCCGCCGCCACTGTCCGCCCACCGCCACTGTCCACCACCGCCGCCAAAGCCGCCACGGTCCGCCCGCCATCACTATCCGCCACAGCCGCCACTGTCCGCCCGCCGCCACTGTCCGCCCGTTGCCACTATCCGCCACTGTCCGCCCGCCGCCACTATCCGCCACCGCCGCCACTGTCCGCCCGCCGCCACTGTCCGCCCGCCGCCGCCACTGTCCGCCCGCCGCCACTGTCCGCCCGCCGCCACTATCCGCCACCGCCGCCACTGTCCGCCACAGCCGCCACTCTCCGCCGTACAGCCTCCCCTCTCTCCGTTAGTAAATAATTATAATTGTTAGTAAATAATAAAAGAAATATAAATTATTAGATTTTTTTTACCCTTAAATTGGTTTTAATATTTAAATTGAAAATAATAATATAATATAAAATATAATAAAAATAATATAATATAAAATATAATTTAATTTCAAGAAATTTAACTTTAAACACAAAGATGTGAAAAGGGTTCAGATTATTGGCTCAAACCTTTCATAAGAGATTCATATTGGTATATGAATGGATTATGAATGACTCATGTTAGGAGTGTAAAGTTGCCACAACATCTCAAATTAGTGTTAGATACATATGTCTTGGTTATAAGTTTTGGAAACCAATTAAGTCCACACACAATATCGTATCTGATACGATAAAACAAACGTTTCCAATACTTTCAAATACTTTCCAGATATGTTGTGGCAACCTAAAATTGTTTGCTGGGATGTAAGGATTTTACTGAAGGTGGCTGGTGTAGACCCATCCTTTATACGTAATTCTCGCGCCAGATCACAGTTAAAAGGTGGTAGGGGTATCCATAGGAGGCTCCATTGGGAACCGTATTGAAAAAAACCTATATGATGCACATCTTAAATGACATTATATTTAGTTGTGTATCCACCATGGAGAGAGCTTCTACCCCCCCTGCGGCAGTAGAGGAGGGAGAAAAATCTCCCCTATTGAAGCGTTTGGTTGCTACTCAACGTTACTACAAGTTTGTCGAACACAAAAGTAGATTGATATATGCCTTATGGGATTGTTATGACCGTCTTGTGTTGAGTGCTCCCCCAGAACTGTTTTTTAAGTCATTTGGAGAAACGGTGAAAAGGTATGAGGAGTATTCATCTCAGGAGATCCAGACAGAGATTTGGCAGATGGAAAAATTTACCTTCCAACATCGTGATATGATTACAGCCTTTGAGTCTGGGCGGAGTGTCTATGGGCACATAAGGTGATCTCTACCCCCCCACCCCTTCATCCCTCTCCCCCCCAGGTGGGTCACAGGTGTATTTAAAGGTCGCCCACCGCCGCTCCTGGAACACTATACTACAGTTGTCGACACGCTCCTCTCACCCGCCCTCTCACCATGTCTCTGGCTTGTATCAAGACCATCGGCGACGATATCACTGACTCCCACGCCTTTGGGGTGGGAGATGTGAAAATCTATGACCTCCCAGCTGCCGTTGTGCGACCCTATGGACTGGCTTCCGTCATCTGGAAGACGTTCTCCTACGCCCGTGTGGAACGTGAAGGACTGGGTAATGCCAATAGGGCAATAATTCGTTGTCGGTCTACCCCGGGGGACATTGTTGTGAAGATAGCCCCACTCCCCTCCGACGGACAAGATCTCATAGAGGAGCCCGTCCTTTTCTTCAGGCCCACTTTTGTGGGGTTGATTTCTGCATTCGGGGCAGGAGCCCCCTTCGAGTCAAACCCAATAGCCCAGGAACAAGTGCAGACTTCCGCCGACACACACTACGTCACTAACGTCACCCTGGATACCGCCAAGAACCGCAGATACTGGCTCAAGATGAGCCTAACAAAGGTGGGCAATTTAATGGCGGCAACCCCAACCATGACTCGACTAGTGGTACCCTACGGCTTAGGGGCTTCCCGCGACGGTATGGTCAACTGGCACAAGGACATTGGACCCATGCTGCTGTCTCTTCATCAAGAACTCGCCAAACTCAACAAAGAGTTAGTCATCCTCAAACGACCTGCCGCTGTTACCCCATCAGTGGTGCCCCTCCCGTTCGACGACCCAAGTGCTGATAATCTTACTATAACGCTCGACACCGTGGTGGGAGAGGGTGGTACCACACCAAGAACCTCTTCTCGTTCTACACCTCCAGCACCACCAGCCACACCCAGGAAGAAGAAACACTCTCAGGAATACGGCTCCACCTCCACCCCTCCACCACCCCCTACAGCATCAACCTCAGTTAAACGGAGGATTGAGCCACTCCTCGACTTTGAAACGGGGGCGAATCGCCGTATCGACTCCATCCTCGATGGTGAGTCACAGGAAATATTCCTGTTATCCTTCCCCCCGAAAAAACAACGAAAGCTGTAACCACCACTCCAGTAAAGAAGTTGAGGTAGTGCCAGCTACAGTAGCCCCAGCGGAAGCAGCAGTGGAGGTAGTAGCAGCCAGCAGTAGTAGTAGCGAGGGGGGGTGTGGTTAATCACTATTCTTAAAAAAAATGTGTGGGAATCTTCACCTGTTGTAGTTCTTTAAGTAGTTTAATAAAATAAAATATAAGTTATGTTGTTTATTTTCTCCCTTCTTACAAAAACCCATCCCCTGTATATTGGCCTTTCAGTACATAACGGGACAATGGGGGAAGAACATTAGATATATCTTACCAGTCTCGATCAAGGAGATATTTACAACAACACGAGTTCAGCATTTACAAACACCATCCTAAAACTACATTTAAACCCTTCCATTAAACATGAAGTGGCTTTAGTCAACATACTCCTCCCCAGGCGAATTAATGCCATCATCAAAGATGAGGAGGACTCTGCTATAGATATCTATGCCACTTTTAAACGTGGAACTCTTTCTAAGAGTCCAGAACACTTAATATACACCTTCCACCCAAAAACCAACATATTATCAAGAAACATCAAATTCATTACAGACGTGGTTAGTAGACAAATAACAACCGACATGCAACTTAGCTTTAGGGATGATTTCAAAATATACTTCTCAGATAAAGAACCAATCCTCACCTATGACCAATCTGTAGAGAGGGTATTACTAGCTTCATCTCTTAACAGTGGAAGTACTGGCTCATTAAATTCTCTCAGCTTTCAATTTAAACACAGAATAGCTAATGTACTTGGTTTTGACAGCAGTCGCAAATACACCATTTATCGAGCAAAAACAGATGACATTACGTCAGCCTCCAAGACTGTGGTCTTATCGCCCCCAGACATTGATGGAGGTTGTGACTATTTACTCATTTATAGTGACGTCATCGAGCCGGAACGATACGGAGGGCAGATTGTAAATATCTTAGATGCAATCAATTATCATGACTCATATTCTAGAGGGGCTCACCCTCTAGTGTACAAAACATTAAACACTAACACGTTGGAGAAAGTAAGTATTAAAATAATAGATCAGTTTGGTCGAATGGTTAGTTTTGAAGATGGGAGGTCGGTTACGGCGGTCTTACATATCCGCCCTAAGGTATAGCAACATATATATAAAGAAGTGTTTAGCCTCGACTTAGGTTATTATAGGAAGAGACCTCAGAATGCGAATACCGTTCCACCCACCCTCCCAGGGGGAGTTCGGGGAGATATTCGCACCTCCCCCTAGGAGACATGGAATGAGAGGGGGAGCGATGAATGACATACGCACATTCCAAGCGCCTTATCTCAGATCTGGTGGAGGTTTCTTTGGGACCTTGGCTGGTATTGCTCGACGGGCCATAACATTTTTCATGAAAGCTGTAACACCTAGCGCCATCGATTTTGGGAAAAATGTCCTTGGTGATTTAAGCAGTGTTAAACGGGATGTAAAGAGTGCTCTGAGAACTCACGTTATTGATGCTCTTAAGAGTGGGAAAGAAATTGGTAATGGGAGGTAAAATTAAAAGACTCTCTAGGCGAAAAAATAAAAATAAAAAATGTAAACGAGGCCTTGGGTATAAAAATGACGTGTTTTCACTAACGTAAGCAGTCATACTTCAACTTTCGGAGGGGATCATGGGGGAGCCTAGCGGAGCTGGGGTGAAAATACCACTAGAATATTATAGCTCCAGTATTATTGACCAATTTCCTAGAAGTAACAGAATACGTAATGTGGAGAGTTCAATTGCCTCTACGCAGCAAATAGACATTCTTCCTGCCAACCTCCCCATTAATCAACGTTTGCGGGATAATTACTTAGAATTCCGCATCCCTGGAACCCAGGGCGCCTTCTTAGATCTAGCTAATATTGTTATAGATTTTAAGGTATCTTTAACCAAAGATGACGATACCACAAAATTGGAAGAGGATGACCATGTGGAATTTGTGAATGGGTTGTCAAATACCATGTTTAAAGGTGTTCAGGTGTTTTTAGGAGAGCAGGTAGTTGAAACAAATACTAATTTTAATTATTGGTCGTTTATTAAATTAATTACCTCCATGCCTTCATCAAAAATGTCTTCCTTGGGGAGAATTGGAGGCTTTCGTAGGGACTGGAGAGATGACGATGGTATAATCACTAATGAGTTTACAAATACTTATTTTACTGGAGCAACCGCCTAGGATAAAAAATTTATGGGTGATTTAAAAAGTAAAGGTTTGTCGATGTGTTTCCCCCTCCTATTGGATATATCATCCCTAGACCAATACATATTAGATAATATAGATATGCGACTAAGATTGGAGCTCTCCCCCCATGCTTGGGTCCTAAATACAAGCGTGGACGATGGCTCTAAGTATCGCCTGCATATGGATTATGCTAAGTTTTGGGTGATGTGGGTGTTCCCCTATCCAAGTGCTTACATAGCCTTAAACAGCTCACTGTTAGCATCCCCTGACCCCATAACTTATACTTTCAATAGAACCATTTCTAAAACATATGTTCTAGCAGGGAATCAAACTAGTCTCTTAATTGATCAACCATGGGTGCAAGTAATTCCACACAAGATATACATGATAATAGTTCCAATGAATTATTTCGCCGGTCTTCACCAAGGTAATGGATTATATTTTGAAAATGCAAAGCTGAAAAGTATTGCTATGTATTTGAACAATAATGCAATTTACCGAATTGGTGGCGATTTCGATAACCATTATTCCCGCCTTTATTATGAAACTTTGGAGACATTAGGCTTGGAGCGTGATTCACTACTGGCCTATGACTCTTTTAATAAGGGAAGATCAATATTCGCCTTTGACTTAACCACCATTCAAAATAAAAGATTCCCTCCCTGTGGAGAAATCTGGCAACTTGCGTATGGAGCTTGAATTTGGTGGTGGTGTTACATATAACAGACTGGTTTTACTGTTTGGGGAAACGACTGGGGTACTATCCATCGACTGGCAGAGAACTGTTCTGTGTGACGTACGAGTGTAAAAAAACATAATGAATTGTTATGATATAAATATTAATTTAAAAAATAATCTAGGGGATCGAGCACTTTACCTAGGTTGTTATAATGCTGATGAGATAGAACATTTAAATATCTCTTCAAGAAAACCTATTGTTTTCATAACTAATATTTTACCATCACACAGCAGAATCACTATGGGACATTGGGTAGGAATTTATGTTGATAAAGTTAATCATCGGATGTTTTTTTTTTATAGTTATGCAATATCGCCGGTTACTTACGGACGTCATTTTCAAGGATTTATTAAAACTAACAAAATAACAAAGGTGTTTGGAATGCGCTACAGACTCCAGAGTGATTTTACTCTCACCTGTGGGCTGTATTGCGTCATGTTTGTTCATAGGGTGAGCCACCTGGGGTTGCCTTCAACAGTACATTACTTACATAATGTATTTTCAAGCATTACTTTAAAATTAAATGATAAACGAGCCCTTGCTTATGCGAGACGATATTTTCCTATGAAACATCACTGTGTTAGGACATTTTGTAGAGGTATAGGAGCCCAGCAAACACAAATCATCTACACAACGTTCGCATATCTCTTCCCATAGGTGTGGGAATGATTTGCATTGAGAATGGTGCAGGAGAGCCTTTGAGAAACTTTTACTCAAAAAATCCAAACACAAAGGTTTAATTATAAATTGTTTTTCTACAATTATTTTCTTCCAAATGTAAAACAAATAGTTTTTACATGTTTAAATATAAAATTTATGGTGTTTTTTTGTAAAATTCATTAATAAATTGTGAATGATATATATTGGCTGAGTGAAACCTTTAAAATCCATTTAGTTATAATATGAACAGAAAAAAGTAGTTTTCCAAATTTTCTAAAAATCGCTCTTTTTAACACAATTTGACTCCTTATGCATTCCACTAAACACTAATATCATGTTTAAATATATAATTTATGTATTATTCCCTAAGATAATTTATATAAATTTTAAAAGTTGCTGGAAAGTGGTGAGAACGAATCTGAAAACGTTTTGTTGTCTTATATTGGCGTGTTCTTATTAACTAGAGTGAGTAAGAGTGAGCGAGAGTGGGTAAGAGTGAGTAAGAGTGACTGAAGGTGAGTGAGAGTGCCAGAGAGTGTGTAAGTGTGAGTAAGAGTGAGTATAAGTAAGAGTGACTGAGAGTGAGTAAGAGTGACAGAGTGAGAGTAAGAGTGACAGAATGAGTAAGAGTGAGAGTAAAGTGATTGAGAGTAAGGGTGAGTATGAGAGTAAGAGTGATTGAGAGTTAGTGAGAGTAAGAGTGATTGAGAGTAAGAGTGATTGAGAGTAAGAGTGATTGGGAGTAAGAGTGATTGAGAGTAAGAGTGATTGGGAGTAAGAGTGATTGGGAGTAGGAGTTAGAGTGAGAGTAGGAGTAAGAATGAGAATAAGAGTGATTGAGAGTAAGAGTGAGTAAGAGTAAGAATGAGAGTAAGAGTGATTGAGAGTAAGAGTGATTGAGAGTAAGAGTGATTGAGAGTAAGAGTGATTGGGAGTAAGAGTGATTGGGAGTAAGAGTAAGAGTGAGAGTAAGAATGAGAATAAGAGTGATTGAGAGTAAGAGTGATTGGGAGTAAGAGTAAGAGTAAGAATGAGAGTAGGAGTGATTGAGAGTAGGAGTGATTGGGAGTAGGAGTGATTGGGAGTAAGAGTGATTGAGAGTAAGAGTAATTGAGAGTAAGAGTATGAGAGTAAGAGTGAGAGAGTGAGTATGAATGGGTAAGGGTGACTGAGAGTGAGTAAGAATGACAGAGTAAGAGTGACAGAGAGTAAGAGTGACAGAGAGTAAGAGTGACAGAGAGTAAGAGTGACAGAGAGTAAGAGTGACAGAGAGTAAGAGTGACAGAGAGTAAGAGTGACAGAGAGTAAGAGTGACAGAGAGTAAGAGTGACAGAGTAAGAGTGACAGAGTAAGAGTGACAGAGAGTAAGAGTGACAGAGTAAGAGTGACAGAGAGTAAGAGTGACAGAGAGTAAGAGTGACAGAGTAAGAGTGACAGAGAGTAAGAGTGACAGAGAGTAAGAGTGACAGAGAGTAAGAGTGACAGAGAGTAAGAATGACAGAGAGTAAGAGTGACAGAGAGTAAGAGTGACAGAGAGTAAGAGTGACAGAGAGTAAGAGTGACAGAGAGTAAGAGTGACAGAGTAAGAGTGACAGAGAGTAAGAGTGACAGAGAGTAAGAGTGACAGAGTAAGAGTGACAGAGAGTAAGAGTGACAGAGAGTAAGAGTGACAGAGTAAGAGTGACAGAGTGTAAGAGTGACAGAGTAAGAGTGACAGAGTAAGAGTGACAGAGAGTAAGAGTGACAGAGTAAGAGTGACAGAGAGTAAGAGTGACAGAGTAAGAGTGACAGAGTAAGAGTGACAGAGAGTAAGAGTGACAGAGAGTAAGAGTGACAGAGAGTAAGAGTGACAGAGAGTAAGAGTGACAGAGAGTAAGAGTGACAGAGAGTAAGAGTGACAGAGAGTAAGAGTGACAGAGTAAGAGTGACAGAGTAAGAGTGACAGAGAGTAGGAGTGACAGAGTAAGAGTGACAGAGTAAGAGTGACAGAGTAAGAGAGTGAGAGTGATTATGAGAGAGTTAAGAGTGTGAGGTGTGTGAGTGTAGCAGGCCAGGGAGGCAGGATGTGTGGTCACAGGCGAGGCCTAGGCCTCGTGATCTCTAATGTTGGTTTTTATATATATGTGGGATTTTTTGTCCTGTTTCAAATTATAATTATTTAGCAGGAATGTAATAAGATATTGCACAGTATTAATGTGACAATAATATATGCATTATTTCCTTGATAATCAAACTTGTTGTTCAAAGATAATATACAATCTTTGAAGGAAACATTTTGAGAGCGCAAGCTGGCAACACTGTTCTGGTGGGTGAGAGAGACATATGGTTAGTTGTACTCAGACCTACAGTGGAGAAGGGTGTGTCCCAGCTGGCCGCCACCAGCCGCCACCCGCCGCCACCCGCCGCCCACCACCCGCCGCCACCCGCCGCCACCCGCCACCCACCACCCTCCACCAGCCGCCACCCGCCGCCACCCACCACCAGCCGCCACCTGCCACCACCCACCACCAGCCGCCACCCGCCGCCACCCGCCACCACCCACCACCACCCACCACCACCCACCACCAGCCGCCACCCGCCACCACCCACCACCAGCCGCCACCAGCCACTGCCACCCACCACCGCCACTCACCACCCGCCGCCACCACCCACCACCAGCCGCCACCCGCCACCACCCGCCGCCACCCACCACCCGCCGCCACCCACCACCAGCCGCCACCCGCCGCCACCCACCACCAGCCGCCACCCGCCACCACCCACCACCAGCCGCCACCCGCCACCGCCCACCACCAGCCGCCACCCGCCACCGCCCACCACCAGCCGCCACCCGCCACCGCCCACCACCAGCCGCCACCCGCCACCGCCACCCACCACCGCCACCCGCCACCCGCCACCACCAACCGCCACCACCCACCACCAGCCGCCACCCGCCACCAGCCACCGCCACCCGCCACCAGCCACCGCCACCCACCACCACCCGCCACCAGCCACCGCCACCCACCACCCGCCGCCACCACCCACCACCAGCCGCCACCCGCCACCCACCACCGCCACCCGCCGCCACCACCCACCACCACCACCCACCACCACCAGCCGCCGCCGCCACCACCACCCACCACCACCGCCGCCACCACCCACCACCACCGCCGCCGCCACCACCCATCACCGCCGCCGCCGCCACCACCCACCACAGCCGCCGCCGACACCACCGCCACCACCACCACCCACCACCGCCGCCACCACCAGCCGCCACAAGCCGCCACCGCCCGCCACCGCCCGCCACCAGCCGCCATCACCACCACCACCACCACCAGCCGCCATCACCGCCACCAGCTGCCACCACCACCAGCCGCCACCACCACCACCACCAGCCGCCATCATCGCCACCAGCTGCCACCACCACCAGCCGCCATCACCGCCACCAGCTGCCACCACCACCAGCCGCCACCACCAGCCGCCACCACCACCTGCCACCAGCCGCCACCACCGCCCGCTATCAGCAGTCACCGCCCGTTGCCACAGTCGCCACCGCAAGCCGCCACCGCCAGCCGCCACCAGCCCCCCCCACCGCCGATCGTCACCACCCACCACAGCCGCCGCCGCCCGCCACCGCCCGCCACAGCCGCCACCACCCACCACCACCCGCCGCCACCACCCACCACCACCCGCCGCCACCACCCACCACCACCAGCCGCCGCCGCCACCCACCACCCGCCGCCGCCGCCACCACCACCCACCACCACCGCCGCCACCACCCACCACCACCAGCCGCCGCCGCCACCACCACCACCCACCACCACCGCCGCCACCACCAGCCGCCGCCACCGCCACCACCACCCACCACCACCGCCGCCACCACCCACCACCGCCAGCCGCCACCACTCATCACAGACCCCGCCACCGCCCGCCAGACACAGCCGCCAGTGTCCGCCACCGCCGCCACTGTCCGCCACCGCCGCCACTGTCCGCCACCGCCGCCATTGTCCGCCACCGCCGTCACTGTCCGTCACCGCCGCCACTGTCCGCCACCGCCACCACTGTCCGCCCGCCGCCACCACTGTCCGCCCGCCGCCACCACTGTCCGCCCGCCGCCACCACTGTCCGCCCGCCGCCACCACTGTCCGCCCGCCGCCTCCACTGTCCGCCCGCCGCCTCCACTGTCCGCCCGCCGCCTCTACTGTCCGCCCGCCGCCTCCACTGTCCGCCCGCCGCCGCCACTGTCCGCCCGCCGCCGCCACTGTCCGCCCGCCGCCGCCACTGTCCGCCCGCCGCCGCCACTGTCCGCCCGCCGCCGCCACTGTCCGCCCGCCGCCTCCACTGTCCGCCCGCCGCCTCCACTGTCCGCCCGCCGCCTCCACTGTCCGCCCGCCGCCTCCACTGTCCGCCCGCCGCCTCCACTGTCCGCCCGCCGCCGCCACTGTCCGCCCGCCGCCGCCACTGTCCGCCCGCCGCCGCCACTGTCCGCCCGCCGCCACTGTCCACCACCGCCGCCACGGTCCGCCCGCCGCCACTATCCGCCACAGCCGCCACTGTCCGCCCGCCGCCACTGTCCTCCCGCCGCCACTGTCCGCCCGCCGCCGCCCTGTCCGCCCGCCGCCACTATCCGCCACCGCCGCCACTGTCCGCCCGCCGCCACTGTCCGCCCGCCGCCACTATCCGCCACCGCCGCCACTGTCCGCCCGACGCCACTGTCCGCCCGCCGCCACTGTCCGCCCGCCGCCACTGTCCTCCCGCCGCCACTGTCCGCCCGCCGCCGCCCTGTCCGCCCGCCGCCGCCCTGTCCGCCCGCCGCCACTATCCGCCACCGCCGCCACTGTCCGCCCGCCGCCACTGTCCGCCCGCCGCCACTATCCGCCACCGCCGCCACTGTCCGCCCGACGCCACTGTCCGCCCGCCGCCACTGTCCGCCCGCCGCCACCCGCCACCGCCCACCACCAGCCGCCACCCGCCACCACCCACCACCAGCCGCCACCCGCCGCCACCCACCACCAGCCGCCACCTGCCACCACCCACCACCAGCCGCCACCCGCCGCCACCCGCCGCCACCCGCCACCACCCACCACCACCCACCACCAGCCGCCACCCGCCACCACCCACCACCAGCCGCCACCCGCCACCAGCCACTGCCACCCACCACCGCCACTCACCACCCGCCGCCACCACCCACCACCAGCCGCCACCCGCCACCACCCACCACCAGCCGCCAGCCGCCACCCACCACCAGCCGCCACCCGCCGCCACCCGCCGCCACCCGCCGCCACCCACCACCAGCCGCCACCCGCCGCCACCCACCACCAGCCGCCACCCGCCACCACCCACCACCAGCCGCCACCCGCCACCACCCACCACCAGCCGCCACCCGCCACCGCCCACCACCAGCCGCCACCCGCCACCGCCCACCACCAGCCGCCACCCGCCACCGCCCACCACCAGCCGCCACCCGCCACCGCCCACCACCAGCCGCCACCCGCCACCGCCCACCACCAGCCGCCACCCGCCACCGCCCACCACCAGCCGCCACCCGCCACCGCCCACCACCAGCCGCCACCCGCCACCGCCACCCACCACCGCCACCCGCCACCCGCCACCACCCACCACCAACCGCCACCACCCACCACCAGCCGCCACCCGCCACCAGCCACCGCCACCCGCCACCAGCCACCGCCACCCACCACCACCCGCCACCAGCCACCGCCACCCACCACCCGCCGCCACCACCCACCACCAGCCGCCACCCGCCACCCACCACCGCCACCCGCCGCCACCACCCACCACCACCAGCCGCCGCCGCCACCACCACCCACCACCACCGCCGCCACCACCCATCACCGCCGCCGCCACCACCACCCACCACCACCGCCGCCGCCACCACCCATCACCGCCGCCGCCGCCACCACCCACCACAGCCGCCGCCGACACCACCGCCACCACCACCACCCACCACCGCCGCCACCACCAGCCGCCACAAGCCGCCACCGCCCGCCACCGCCCGCCACCAGCCGCCATCACCACCACCACCACCACCAGCCGCCATCACCGCCACCAGCTGCCACCACCACCAGCCGCCACCACCACCACCACCAGCCGCCATCATCGCCACCAGCTGCCACCACCACCAGCCGCCATCACCGCCACCAGCTGCCACCACCACCAGCCGCCACCACCAGCCGCCACCACCACCTGCCACCAGCCGCCACCACCGCCCGCTATCAGCAGTCACCGCCCGTTGCCACAGTCGCCACCGCAAGCCGCCACCGCCAGCCGCCACCAGCCCCCCCCACCGCCGATCGTCACCACCCACCACAGCCGCCGCCGCCCGCCACCGCCCGCCACAGCCGCCACCACCCACCACCACCCGCCGCCACCACCCACCACCACCCGCCGCCACCACCCACCACCACCAGCCGCCGCCGCCACCCACCACCCGCCGCCGCCGCCACCACCACCCACCACCACCGCCGCCACCACCCACCACCACCAGCCGCCGCCGCCACCACCACCACCCACCACCACCGCCGCCACCACCAGCCACCGCCACCGCCACCACCACCCACCACCACCGCCGCCACCACCCACCACCGCCAGCCGCCACCACTCATCACAGACCCCGCCACCGCCCGCCAGACACAGCCGCCAGTGTCCGCCACCGCCGCCACTGTCCGCCACCGCCGCCACTGTCCGCCACCGCCGCCATTGTCCGCCACCGCCGTCACTGTCCGTCACCGCCGCCACTGTCCGCCACCGCCACCACTGTCCGCCCGCCGCCACCACTGTCCGCCCGCCGCCACCACTGTCCGCCCGCCGCCACCACTGTCCGCCCGCCGCCACCACTGTCCGCCCGCCGCCTCCACTGTCCGCCCGCCGCCTCCACTGTCCGCCCGCCGCCTCTACTGTCCGCCCGCCGCCTCCACTGTCCGCCCGCCGCCGCCACTGTCCGCCCGCCGCCGCCACTGTCCGCCCGCCGCCGCCACTGTCCGCCCGCCGCCGCCACTGTCCGCCCGCCGCCTCCACTGTCCGCCCGCCGCCTCCACTGTCCGCCCGCCGCCTCCACTGTCCGCCCGCCGCCTCCACTGTCCGCCCGCCGCCTCCACTGTCCGCCCGCCGCCGCCACTGTCCGCCCGCCGCCGCCACTGTCCGCCCGCCGCCGCCACTGTCCGCCCGCCGCCACTGTCCACCACCGCCGCCACGGTCCGCCCGCCGCCACTATCCGCCACAGCCGCCACTGTCCGCCCGCCGCCACTGTCCTCCCGCCGCCACTGTCCGCCCGCCGCCGCCCTGTCCGCCGCCGCCACTATCCGCCACCGCCGCCACTGTCCGCCCGCCGCCACTGTCCGCCCGCCGCCACTATCCGCCACCGCCGCCACTGTCCGCCCGACGCCACTGTCCGCCCGCCGCCACTGTCCGCCCGCCGCCACTGTCCTCCCGCCGCCACTGTCCGCCCGCCGCCGCCCTGTCCGCCCGCCGCCGCCCTGTCCGCCCGCCGCCACTATCCGCCACCGCCGCCACTGTCCGCCCGCCGCCACTATCCGCCACCGCCGCCACTGTCCGCCCGACGCCACTGTCCGCCCGCCGCCACTGTCCGCCCGCCGCCACTGTCCGCCCGCCGCCACTGTCCGCCCGCCGCCACTGTCCGCCACCGCCGCCGCCACTGTCCGCCACCGCCGCCACTGTCCGCCACCGCCGCTACTGTCCGCCCGCCGCCACTGTCCGCCCGCCGCCGCCACTGTCCGCCCGCCGCCACTGTCCGCCCGCCGCCACTATCCGCCACCGCCGTCACTGTCCGCCACAGCCGCCACTCTCTGCCGTACAGCCTCCCCTCTCTCCGTTAGTAAATAATTATAATTGTTAGTAAATAATAAAAGAAATATAAATTATTAGATTTTTTTTACCCTTAAATTGGTTTTAATATTTAAATTGAAAATAATAATATAATATAAAATATAATAAAAATAATATAATATAAATATAATTTAATTTCAAGAAATTTAACTTTAAACACAAAGATGTAAAAAGGGTTCAGATTATTGGCTCAAACCTTTCATAAGAGATTCATATTGGTATATGAATGGATTATGAATGACTCATGTTAGGAGTGTAAAGTTGCCACAACATCTCAAATTAGTGTTAGATACATATGTCTTGGTTATAAGTTTTGGAAACCTATTTAAGTCCACACACAATATCGTATCTGATACGATAAAACAAACGTTTCCAATACTTTCAAATACTTTCCAGATATGTTGTGGCAACCTAAAATTGTTTGCTGGGAGTTGGTTCTTATAGGTGGTGTAGAGAATATTTTTGTTAGCTAGGCAACCTACCTAACAAGGGGTGTAGCCTCCTATAAAAACCCCTCTCCCCCACCCATCCCCCTCAGAAGACTGTCTTCCTCCTACGAAATGGGAGGTGTCTCTCAAAAAACACCTGCGGGGAAGATTGAAGTCCTTTAAGGACCTGGTTAGTATTACCCTATCTTTCTGCTAATAGATTTATTTTATGTTTATTTCCCTCAATAAAAAGTTTGTATATCCTCTATTTCACCTCTTATGTTTTTCTCCAGTGCAGTTCTTGGGACCCGTCCACATTTGTAGAGTAGTAATTCTACGTGGGGGGTCTGCCCCAAACAAGATGCTGTTACGTAGTCTAATTGACGATGCCTGCTGTAGAGGACACAAGGCCGCTCCTGCAGGGGGAAAGGTATGTACTAGTTGTTCTTAGAGAAAAATATAATATTTTTCTAATAAAATATATAATTATATAAAAAACCTTTAATCACTATAAATTATTTCCCCCATCTCTTTCCAGAACACTTCCGATGAGAGAGAGGAGGAAACTCAGCCAAAAGGTGTCCACCCAACTCACCCCACTCCCCCAAGAGAGGGGGGGATGGGGCTCAAGACCTTCCCCCACTCTTCACTGACGAGGAATCGTCACAATTCTACTCAGACGAGGATGGGGGTGTGGGATAGGGAGGGGGGGTAGAGCTGTTGTAAGTGAAATATGGCAAGAGCACTCTGTAAACTACAATTATTAACTAACATAATTACTTATACATTTTGTGGTTTTTACCTAATAAAGCATTTAATAAATTATTTGATGTTTTTTTTTAACCTTTGGGGGGGGGGAGGATTTATAATTTAATACTCCTTAAATACTCCCATATAAGGGAGGGGCCATTCAGACTTGTTCGAATATATATATCCTTAATTAGTCCTATATAACGACGTAGTGTTTAAACGGAGATACACGGTGTAAGTGAAATATGGCGGGGGCTCACCGTAGACTACAATTTGAGGTGGGTCTATCTGTCACCCCGCCTCTGATTCCTTTGTCTGATAAGTGGACCTATCTGGCCCCCCGCCTCTGATTCCATTGTCTGATAAGTACCCCCCATTGTTTGTTAAGTGCCCCTATCTGGCTCGGAATATACTATTTAGGTACCCCAACACCTTTACCAGAAAAAGCCAGTGCTTTTAGAGGATGCAGACGGGCTTTACATAAGGTGCTGATATGATTTATTTCAGCATTTTTACTCTCACATGTGTATCCAACATACATGCCCAGATACTTGTACTTCTGAACACGGCTCAGTTCCACACCATTTAGAGTAAGTGTTATATTTCTTCGTTTCCTATACTCATATTTGGTTTTATCTGCATTTATAACTAAGCCTAACTTGTGACAGGTTGTACCAAGTGTGTTAAGAGCAGTTTGAATTTTGTTCCCAGAAGTGCCTTGTATAAGAATGTCATCAGCATATATGATCGTCGTGACCCCTGGAGGATACATCTCTGATGCTAATCTGTTATAAGGTGGGACTTAATACTCCCCCCTTGTGGGGTACCTAACTGAAACATCTGTTCCTCAGACATGTATCCCTGGTAATACACCTGACCTTTTCTGCCTTGTAGATAATCCCTTATCCAGTGTAGCAATCTCCCTGTTATTCCCAGATTGGCTAATTCGTATAAGATTACTTCCCCATTGGCTTTATCAAATGCTCCTTGTAGATCAACAAAAACTCTACAATTGTCATCCACATTAGACAAACACTTCAAGAGACAATCCGCAGTACTTTTGCCTTTGATAAAACCAAAGAGATTACTGGACATGTTATCACCTACAAGGTAGAGTAGCCTATTTAACAAAATCCTTTCCATCATTTTACAAAAGCAGAATATTAAGGAGACAGGTCTGTAGCCTCCGTTTGACTTAGGGATAGGAATGATGACAGCCTCTTTCCATTTTCTTGGTAACTTTCCCTCTCTATAACTCATATTAAACAAATCAAGTAAGGGACTAGGTTTCATACCGGCTAAATAATTAAGAATGTCATACGTTACTCCACGGAGCAGTAGAGCTGCCACTTTTTATAGCATCCAGTAGCTCATAGTGAGTTATCTCAGTGCACGCTATAGATCTTGTATTTAAGGCACATAAAGTTACTCCATTTCTAATATTTTCCCATGACTCAATGGTGACTCTCGTGTCTGCAGGTAAGGACTCCATACCAGCAGCACTTGCCCATTTATCTACTAACTCATTAGCAACCTTCCCTGGATCTGAGTGAGCAATGAATTTGGTCTTACAACCCCTGATTTTATTTACTGCTCTCCATATGTCTTTAAGGTTCTTAGTATTACCAATGGACTGAGCAAAGTCTTGCCAGTATCTGTCCCGCGCCTCCTTCCTCACCTGACTGCTTTCCCTAGTCACTTCCAACATTGTATTTTTCTCTTCATCCCTCATTCCATTTTTTAGCCATTCTTTATGTGCACTCCGTAGCATTCTCTCCCACCCCTTGACTTGCTGATCATTGGAATATTTAAATTTCTTAGGCCCATGCATCTTGCTTCCCCTGCCCCCGTTATTTTCCCTCTGTACTAATTTCTCTATGTTCTCGACCATGTCCTCGTAAAAACTATCAACGCAAAGTGGCGTGTATTGTTGATACCAATCTCCCATATTTTGAATAAAATAATTTTTCATATCTTTATTAATATTTAGCCTTTTCCTTTGAAAGTGGACTTGTTTTTTCCCCAGTGGTAATTCAACGTTCAAGGCAAAGTAGTCACTAAGTAGTTCTCGAACAACCCGTGCCTCCCCCATAATCCCCTGAGAGTGTAAAATGCAGGCATAGTCAAGCCGTCCTCCCCTGATGTGAGTTGGTTCATTGTTTCCCAAGAGACAGGTATCTGGATGATCTTGTAGAAACTGTAACCACTTGACCCCATTAGCATTAATACTACCCACTGTCCCAAGGCTTGTGTGCCGAGCATTAAGGTCCCCAATGACCAGTGAAGGATTAGTATAAATGCAATCAGGTAGATAGGTAGCGTCGAAGCAGTTCCTGGATACATACAAATTAACTACAATAAATTCCCCTTCCCTTAATGATAATTTAACACAGACACTCTCTATACCTTGCGTTTTTGATGGCGGTTCTACTAACTCTGCTGGTATGGAGTTCTTAACATAAATCGACGTCCCTCTGATGTTATTTGCGGCAAAGAGGTGAAACCCTTTATAGCCATTTAATTTCAATAAGCCTTCACTCCTATCATCACTCAATATTTCATTATTGCCCTCAACCACTATATCCTTACTTTCCTTCACTGTTTTGTGATTTTCCTTGACCTCCTGAACGTTTAATTTCGCCTCGATGGACTCGATTCTCTGCCCAAGATTTCGGAGGAACTCACCAACTTTTCTTAGTTCAGCCCACACCTCCTTGACCATATCATTATGGCCCTCTTTCTGAGCCACAGTAGCCACTTCACTCACCGTTACACTGTCACTGCCGGAGTCCGAGTGTTGGCGTGGCTGCATGTTGCTTGAGCCTGACGAAGTAAAGGTGACTCCTTTACCCACGCATTCGTCCGGTTCACTGGCGCTGTTTGGGGCAGACTGTTTTGCTGTGCTCCCGGTGTCTGGGTAAGAGCTCTTGCTTGCTCTGTAACATTCACCGGCCGGGGAACATCCATACTCGGCCTCTTGCTACACACAGCCGAGCTGGCATTGTGAACACCTCCACAGTTGCAGCATCTGGGAACTATTTTCTCACCCAGATTAAGTCTGTTTCTACACACATTAGAGAGGTGAGACTTTCTGCAGAATCGACATCGTGGATCATGTTGACAGCTCCAGGATTTATGCCCCCATCAGCAGCATTTCAGGCATATTATGGGCTCTTCTACATACTTTGCTACATGCCTGTAGCCCGCCCCGGTAATGAACACTCTCTCGGGAACTTCACCTCTCACTAGAGCCACCACCTGACTCCTAGCTTCACCTTTAATAAGGTGACGCTTGGCCCACACAAATCGTTGGTCGTCGAGGATGAATTCGGGGTCTAGAATCTGAGGGTATTTGTAGATAATTACCTTCGTTAGCTTCTCGTTCCCCTCTGGCATTTCCATAACAATTCCATCATATCCTTGCTGGGTAAGATACTCCACTGCCTCCATATGTTCCACTTCCGCCCAAAGGATGTATGTGGCGTTCACTATACCGCCCACAGGATGGGTATGGCCTCTTGCCGCCCACAGCATGAGAATAGAGTCCAATACCGTCCACGGAATGGGTATATGCTTAACTACTGCAGACAGGATGAGTTTATCGTCTACTACCGCCCACAAGATGGGTATGGGGTTAAATACCACCCATAAGACACGTATGGGGTCCACTACCGCCCTCAGGGTAAGTAATGGGTCCATTACCGCCCACAGGATGGGTATTGTGATGTTGTGTGGTGCTGAGGAAGTCTTGGTTGGAGGGTTGATATAAAGCCATTGCTTGGTTACTGACTTTAATACTTATAAACGATACATGACTAGCTGCTTCCAAGCTGGTGGCGTCCTGTATGCTCTATTGTTTACCTCTTTCTGGTGTCTGAACCGCAGCGCATACAAACGGATGGTACCGTTTTCTATGAACATGACATCCCTCCTTTTCTTTAAAAAGAATGAATACAGGATGTCTACCATGCTTGTAGCACAAAGCAAAGTTATTAACACAAAGTTATTAACATATCAAGAGATATTGCATACATTTAACATTAAGCGCACAAAGAATTTAAACAACTTAATCTTTACCACACAGGATTTCAATGTTAAAAATACAAATGCAATATTAAACAAAAATGAAAAACGGTAATACAAAGTTACAAAATATTGAATGAGAGATCTGCATTATTCAAACTATATTAAATTTAGTTTAGCATAATAAGGAAATACTTTGCAATACATAGGAACACAATTAATCATTAAATCGCTTAGGGCGTTTAACATGACGTTTAGGACGAGAGTCCTTAAATACAAGAATATCCCTTGATGAATTGTTTATTGGGTTATAACTCATTTTTTCTTTTTCCTTTGCACTTCATCATTTTCTACACTAGTTGGAATCACTTTGAAATAGGCCATATTACGTGTTATACTATGATCTCTATTACTAGCTATTACCACAGTTCCTTTTACACTAATCACTTTATATGGTTTTGTATTATACGGCTTATCTTGCTTTCCCTCTTTTTTTTTCTTTTTAACTAGAACAGTGTCTCCAACATTTATGAATTGTTCCGTTGCACGAGGATCATGAGCAATTTTCATTTTGCCCTTGGCTAGTGCATAGTGCATCCTTCTCAGCGAGACGTTTATCCGTTACCTCAGCTGGCATGACAGGTAGTGTGATCCTCATAGGACGTCCAAATATAAGTTCGCCAGGTGAATTGCCCAGTGTTCCATGCGGTGTTGCACAGTAGTTCCTGAGAAAAGCATACATAGTTTGTTTCCACGATCGTCCTTCGGCATGAGCACAGCGTACCGCTTTCATGAGAGGTTGCATGAATCTCTCGACTCCTCCATTTGCTTGAGGATGTAGTGGCATCACACGACGGTGTTTGAATCCAATATGCTCAGCAAAGTTGACGAAGTCTGGTCCATTGAATGGCGGTCCATTGTCCGTCTTGACAACTTCAGGAATGCCAAAGTTTGAAAAGATCTTGTCGAGTTTCGGGATGACAGCCTTTGCAGATGTGAAAATGATGATTTCTACTTCTGGATAACGTGAGTGATCATCAATGACTACCATCAAGTACTCTCCAGGTGGTAGTGGTCCGCAGAAGTTCATCGATACTTCCGTCCATGGTGCAGCAGGTAGTGGTGAAGGTTGTAGAGGTGTTAGTCTTGAAGTATCCACTGCAGCTTGGCAAGAGACACAGGCATCATGCATGTCCTTTGCTTGACGATCAATGCCAGAAAATCATACCTTTTCTCGTAGCAGCTGTTTGGTCCTAACAAGACCTTGGTGCAAGCTTCAGAGCACGCTGCTGGAGAACTGCTGGAATGACGATACGCGTACCTCGCAGCACGGTGTCGCGTTGTTGCGTAACACTTAATTCTGTCTGGATGCGTTCAAGTGCTTTGAATGCATCTTTGTCAACTCCTGAGGGTGGGATGCGTGGAAACTTTTTCTTAGTCAATGCATCCACTGTTGCTTGCAGAGTTGGGTCCTCTAGGGTTGCAGTACGGATTTCATCGAGAGTAAGAGCCTTAGGGACTGCATCACGGGTTACAGAGTGTACATATTCCTCGGCAACTTGCTAATGCTTGATGATGGTGAAACTGTTGGCAGGATGTCGACTGATGTAATGAGCGGGATTGCCTGCACCCGGCTTGTATTTCACAGTGAAGTTGTATGGTTGCAGACGAAGAGCCCATCTCTCGGTGCGAGCTGGTGGTTTGGACTTTGGATTATTGAAGATTGTCTCCAACGGTTTGTGGTCAGTGACTATCGTGGTGAAGGGTGCACCAAGCAGATATACATTAAAGTGTTCACAACCCCATACAAGAGCAAGAGATTCCTTCTCTGTCTGACTGTATCGTTGCTCAACATCTGTGAGAGAACGGCTGGCGTAGGCAATTACTACTCTGGAATCTGGTTGACCAGGTTTGTGTTGGGCTAACACAGCACCTAAACCAACAGGACTAGCATCCACCGTTAACTCAGTGTCCATTGATGGATCAAAGTACGCAGCAGTCGCATTCTCTACTTGTTGCATCTTTCACAGCATCAAATGCATTTTGCTCGATATCGCTCCAGTACCATGATGCATTTTTCTTCAGCTCACGTAGAGGCTTCGTAATGGTAGCAAAAGCTGGAATGAAGCGAGAACAGTAGTTTGCCATTCCCAGAAAACTATGTACTTCAGTGGACGTTGAAGGAAGTGCAGCATTCTTGATATCTGCAACATTCTTAGGATCTGGAGACAGACCTTTGTCACTAAGTACATGCCCAAAGAATTCAATTTTATGTTGATTGAACTCACACTTTGCTCGGCTTAGTGTCAGATTCTTTTCTAGTAAGCGTTGCAATGTTGCACGAAGAGCTTTGTCGTGTTCAGCTTGGGTACGGCCATAAACAATGATGTCATCAGACATGTTGTCAGCATTAGGTATATCTTGCAATACCTGGCTGATGATGTGCTGGAATACCTAAGCAGCACTGTTAATACCAAAACTCAAGCGCTTGTAACTATACAGACCTCGATGTGTCGTAAACGTTGTGATGAATCGACTCTCATCATCAATTTCAAGCTGATGATAGCCCTTGTTTAAATCTAACTTTTTGAATACAGTTGCACCATTCAAGCGGTAGATCATATCATCTACAGTGGATATTGGATGGCGCTCACGCATTATTGCCTTGTTGGGAACACGCATGTCCACACAAATGCGTATCTCATCTGGATTCTTCGGTTTTGATGGAGTGACAATTGGGCTTACCCATGGTGTTGGGCCTGTTACTGGTTCAATGATATCTATTTCCATCAGCCTATCCAGGTCGGCATCGACTTTCTTGCGAGTATGGAATGGTTGTCGGCGATGTGGTTGGGCAACTGGAATTACATCTGGGTTGATATGCAGATGTACTTTGCTATCAGTATAACAACCTATGGATTCAAATCGATTAGAAAATTCAGCAACAATGGCATCAACATTGTTTGCAGATTCCACTGCTACAACATTAGAAAGCTGAAGTAGCCCCAATTTGGTTGAAGTCTTGTAACTGAGTAGAGACTCTTTTGCATTCCTAACAACATGGAATGTAGTAGTGAGCATTGCACTCTTTGACTTAATCTCTGCAGTGAAAGTTCCAATCACTGGCAAGGCTACCTTTGAAGCATAGGCAGTGGCTTTACCATTGTAGTTTTCAAGCTTTGGGAACTGTTTTTTAAATTTATCATAATGGCACTTAGCAATGGTGTCAATGTTTGATCCAGTGTCAATGAGAACTTTGAGACAAATGCCAGCAATGTATACTATAGTCTCTGGGTTGTTTGGAAGATCATTCCATTCTGTGATTGATTGTACTCCATAAATATAATCACATTCACTGTCATCTGAGAATGGTTGTAATGAAATGTTGTCTTGTACATTAGTAACATTTTGGATATGAGGTGCAATATTGTGTTTACCACCTCGACCCCTATGACCTGATCCTCGTACAGAGCTTTTATTCACTGACTGTGGTTTCTTTAGTGCGGAACGACACATAGCACCAAAATGACCTAGTTTTCCACACTCGTAGCACTTCTTACCTTGAGCAGGACAAACGTTATCTTGGTGTGGGTAGTCTCCTCCACAATTGAAACATTTCTTGTTGACACCCTCTGAAGTGGGTCGTTGTGACTGCTTGAGTGTTGTTCCATGGCTCCAGTTGTGATGTGATTCTCGGCTCAATTTGCTGTTAGGTTTGCCATGATATCTTCTTTGATCACGGTGTCCTCCCTGAACCTTACATACCTCATCACTGTTAGTAACAGTGGCAAAACCGTTGTTGGCACTGCACTCTATGACACGAGCATCACGTGCAGCATCTTCCATTCGACGAGCCATAACCAGTATCTTGGTAAGAGAACTTTCATCATCAACAAGTTCTAGCGCTCTTCGACGGACACGTGTAGATGTGCATGTTTCAATTATTTGCTATTTGATTTCTTTGTCAACATCAGCAAACTCCCAATGGGCTGCTAAACCCTGCAGACGTGTGTGGTATTGATCCACAGTTTCACTAGAGAGTTGTTTGGCTCTCCTGAAATGCATAATTTCCACTGCAGTATTTTGTCTTGGTTTGAAGTGCTCAGTTAATTTGCCTTTAGCAATGTCATAATCTTAGTCACCACCCGTGTCTTTCAGTGTATCAAAGATGTCACAAACTCGATCACCTACATAATGAAGTAGAAAAGCACGTTTTCTTTCATAACTTTTGATGTCTGAAACTATCAACAAATTTTCAAACCTTTTAAGCCATCTGGTCCACCTCTGTGACAGGTTTGTCTGGTCAGTCAGGATCAAATGCAGGAAACTGAGGTATATTTGCCATTTTTTTTTATAAATGTAAACTTATCACTTTAATGTTCCTCAGAATACTAAACAGTTACTGCACTGTATATGTTAGTTAAGAATTCACTGCAATTACTTTAATTTTGCAAAGCACACAAGCATTTTAATGCAAACTTTCACAGCAGTGCACAATACAGCAGCAACTGACGTCTTACCTTGCTCTGTGTACATGTGGTCGTGTTCCTACTCACAGCAGCACAGTAGTTGGCAGCAGTTGGCACAGTATGAAGAATTTTGTAGCACAGAGCGTCGTTTCGTACACAAAACATCGGGTTTTGTACACAGCATCAAAGCGTCGTTTCGTACACATCATCGGCGGATATGGATCGCAGATTCCTCAGTACACAGCTTCAACAAGCACATAGATTTTATTGCACATAGCTTGGGTAGCACATAGCTTGGATAGCACACAGCTGTTGGTTAGCACACAGCATCGGTCAGCACACAGCATCGGTAGGGCACTCACAGACAGCACAACTTCTCCTCCTCCTCCGGGGGCGAGACAACATGCTTCTTCCTTGTGTTTTAAGCTGAACAAATACCTGCGTTCACAGTTCATCCTCGTCGCTAGTGTGGTGTTGTGTGTTGCTGAGGAAGTCTTGGTTGGAGGGTTGATATAAAGCCATTGCTTGGTTACTGACTTTAATACTTATAAACGATACATGACTAGCTGCTTCCAAGCTTCTTCTTCTTCTTGAGAATAGGTGCAGTTTGCATGAAGGGGTAACCCTCCCGATGACTGCACCAGGACAGATGTAAGGAGACGCGTTGAAGGTGAGGAGGAGTAGAAAGTCAAAAGCGGTAGATGCGATGGGCCGTAGAGAGAGGAGTGGCGACGAAAACAGAGGCGAACGTTAGAGGGAGACTCCCCGCACCGGGGGGCGGGGAGTCGTGGTCACGGCGGCAGCTGATCCAGGCACGACGTAGCCGTGTGCGCAAGATGGGAACTAATACTTCTCCGGAAACTTGAGTATCGGAAAGCGCAAGCAGTACGCTTCCCAAATCACCCACAGGTCGGCGGGCAGCCGGCCATCAGGCAGTACCCTCGGCTGAGACATCCTATCCGGCACCCTATAAACAAACACCTTCTTAGACGATACCCAGATAGTGGACGAGCACCACGGGATCGGAAGCACCCGAGCATCCCAATAAGGGCCCAACTCCGGACCCTCACAGGGCACGACCCCAGCAGACGGGACTAGGCAACCACCAGACCGGGGCAATGAAGGAGGGGGAACAGCAGGGGATGCAGGCGCGGCAGCGACCCCACCACAGGGCACAGGAGCCAAGGCCCCCTGGCGTACATCTTTCCGCAACATCACGACGAGGTCCCGATCATCAGGGACAACCCCCCCACTGCGGGGATCCAACAGCAGGTGACACAGGAAGGGGGACACAGGTAGCAACTTCGGAGCCCCGCACAGCACCATCATCCACGGCGGGGGACGCCAGCTGAGCACCATACTCCCCCACCTCCTCCCAAGGCACACCACGAAGGGGAGACACACTCCGAGCCCGCCGCGAACGCTTCGAGACAGGCCGCACCACACCACGCCCAGCAGGCCCCTCTGCAGGCACGGCCACCATCGGTACATCCACACAGGCCACACCCGCACCGTCCGAAGAGTCCACAGAGGCCACATCACCCACACTGTCTACATCATCCACGGAAACAGCCTCAGAACTCCGACGCGCACGCTTCTGCAAAGGAATGGAAAGAGCAGAACTACAGTCGTCAACACACACAGGCACGGCAGGCACCTCACCCTGCCGAAGCACCCCCTCCAAAACAGCAGAACCTGCGTCCCCGGGAGCCGTTACCACATCCACAGGCGGGGGTGGGACATGAACCTCCACCGGGACACCCTTCACTACATGCAGCGCAGGCGACGCCCCGTCACCCTCACACACCGGCTCAACAACCCCAGGGGCCACAGCAGTCAACTGACGTGTCGCACGGGCCAGAGAACTCGCCGCAACAGGCGGAGCAGCAGACGGGCAGTCAGGCGCCTCAGGCACAGCACCCACACCGTCCGAATGCAACAGGGGCGGAAAGTCCTCCGCACGAAGAACATGCACCCGACCAGTTGCTCCCACGTCGCACGCCGCAGCCAGATGACCTTCGTGACCACACCGATAACAGGTGCGCGGTTGACCTCGATACTGGCAGCGGAGCGTGTAACCCAACACGGACATCGATGACAGTACACTACACTTCAGCGACATCGTCAGGGTGCGGGAGCCGTCAAGCATACCAACACAGTGCCCGGCAACCCTGGAATCACAAACCGAAACTGTCTCTATTTTCTGCTTGTTACAACTTGTAATAAAGCTGTTAAATCTTGGCTTAACGTATTTATGACGTATTAGAACGTTGTTACAACTTGCTATATTGGTTGTTATAACTGGTTAGGAGGTGTTAAAACTTGTTCGAACGTTGTACCAACGTCGTAGTTTCGGAGTGTGTTTGGCGGGAATGACCTTATTCCATCGAACACTTAACACAGCCCCAAACCGTTCGAAACAGGAGGTTAAAAAGTCGTCCTGAAATTCGAAGGGGGCACCATGCACCGTCACAGACGTCATGGTGACACTGAGATTCACCACCTTAACGGAGCCAGCAGTATCAGGGAGAGGGTAAACATGCCCCTCACACCGCTCGAGAAACGCCTGAAAGGCAGCCTGGAGGCGGAACTTGACTACAGCACGGTGGCCCTGAAGCAGCTGGATGCCCACCAGGTCCGACAGCTCCACATGCAGCACGTCCACCAGGGCGACACCAACCAATGGATGGTCCACCGGCACCGTAAACGCCAGACCAGCTGACAGCGTCCTCGTCATTGGAGGGCGTGACGTCCCCATGGCTAAACAAACGTCACCCTGACAGTGGCAAACCACCACCAGCAGGGCAAACAAGCGATCACCCAACGTAAACACTAGCCAGAAGCGGAGAGACCTCAGGAACGTCCGACCTGGCCGGCGGTCACCACGCAACTCGCTTCCAAGCTGTTGGTGTCCTGTATGCTCTCTTGTTTACCTCTTCCTGGTGTCTGAACCGCAGCGCATACAAACGGATGGTACCGTTTTTTATGAACATGACAGGTATGGCGCCCATTACCGCCCACATGATAAATATGGTATCCACTACCGCCCAAAGGATGGGTATGGCCTCCACTGCCGCATACAGGATGAGTATGGGGTCCAGTACCACCCACGGGATGGGCATAGGTCCATTACCGCCCACAGTATGCTCATGGGGTCAAGTACAGCCCACAGGATAGGTATGGGGTCCACTACTGCCTATAGGATGGGTATGGGGTCCACTACCACTCACAGGATACGTATGGGGTCCACTACCACCCACAGGATGGGTATGGGGTCCAATATCGCCCACAGGGTGGGAATGGGGGGCCACGTCCATCCACAGGATGGGTATATGTTCCACTACCACCCACAGGATGAGTATATTGGGTCCACTACTGTCCGCAGGAAGGGTATGGGGTCCTCCACAGCCCACAGGATGGGTATGGGATTTATAATTATATTAAGCACTATTAGCTTAAGTTTATTATTACTAATTAATTATTATAATTAAGTACCTAATTTCATCTTCATAGTTTCCTGCTCTGTGCTTTAAAATTGCTCTGTATCAAGTGTTACCCAATCTATATGTACTTAATCCAATCAACTCTACCATTGAGATCATTGCTGTCTTCTTATAAATGCTAGCAATATGCTGTATTGTGCCTATTAATATTTGTTAAATTTCCATTCAAGCTGTCAGTGCAGTCCATCTCAGCTACCTATGTGCTTTAATATACATTCAAATCTCTCTCATCTCATTTTTTTCTTGCAGTGTACTTGTTATCATTTTATAAATTTTGCTAGTATTTATCTACTAAAAATTTTCTGTCAGATTAAGGACCTGCCCGAAACGCTGCGCGTGCTAGTGGCTGTACATGATTGTAATCACTATGTTAGGTATCCTCACAATCCCACTGTACCTTCTTGTATCTATATAAATAAATAAATAACTAATTATTACATATAATAATTGAGGTAAAGGAGAAGCATTGCCAGACTTGTGGCTTTGAACAAATAATTACAGTACAGTTACATCCTGCAATAACACAAGCCATATAATATACAATACTTAAAGAATGAACAGTGCTTAAGCTATATATAATTATAAGCAAACTGTACATGACTAATGCTAGAACAAATAGGAGTTAACATTAAACTAACCTGTACACAGATACGACACAGCTGATCTGACAACAACAAAACAGTCAAGCGAGCATCCATCCGGGTACAATAATATAATAACACTTTTACTACATTCACCCCATCTAGCTTTAAGTAACAAAATCCTGAAGATGAGTAGGGGCACTGCACGTCCTTCCAGATCGTCGACGGGACTCCTGCAAAGTTGAAGCCTCTAGTGTTCCAGTTGGTTCATGCATACCACCTTCTCGAGGGAGTGTTACATCAGAGAAAGGTTCCCAATTAGGTGTTTTTTAGGTTAGGTGGTTCAGAACGAAGTAGTTCAGGATGAGGCGGGTTGGGGTTTACCCCAGCTTTCGCAATTGCTGGGTATTGCTGTTGAATTTTGAGATTGGGGTCTAAACTCTCGCAGCCCTCTGTGGCCATGGGTGCGAGGTGTCTTAATGATACAGTAGTAATCTTGCCATCCGAGAACTTGACATGGGCATATTCCGGATTCACGTCTATGACCTCAACCTCATGAACTAGAGGATCATTTTTCGCTTTGCCGCACCTGATGTTTTAGGAGGACAGGACCTCTGCAAGCAAGCCATGTAGGTAGTATTCGCCCTGAAGTAGACCGTCTTGTATGCCGGAAGAAGCGTTCATGTGGTGTACAATTTGTAGGGGTGCACAACAGTGATCGAATAGAGTGGAGTGCATCAGGAAGAACAACTTCCCGTTGGGATACATCTAAGCCTCTCGTCCTAAGAGCTAGCAGCACTGTCTTCCAAATAATCCCATTGTACTTCTCAGCCTGGCCATTTTCTCTAGGGTTCCCCCCTCCCCATCCGTCCCATTGGCGCCGTGAGAGGGACCTTAGTGGACGGCTGCTGGAGTGTGATGCTCCGTGGGACAGTCCTCTGTCCTTTTGTGGCCTTGCACTCCTGCTGCTGTCTTCTCTAATTGTCCCTGATCGCTTTTCCTTTTCCTTTTGTTTCGTTTTTCTCCCCCCTCTTCTCCTATCTGCTTGTCTTTTCCTGCCGACCTTTTGCTTGTTTTGGTTATTCCTTTGGACTTCTTCTATTTTGACACCCGGGTGCTTGAGGAGGCATACTCTTGCACCCGTAGAACTGTAGTACCCGACGTCTCGAGCGAGGGGAACCTTTTATTGTCAATCCCCCTTTCGTCGCTGAACCCTGGCTCCTCTCGACGGACTGACGGTTCTTAAGGTGGCGTTTGTGGGGCGTATACCCACGACGCACCCCTGGGGGGGGCCCTGGCATGATCGGCAATAGCTTCCTGTTGGGTGTCCTGCTTCTAATTGTGGCTCCATGGTGGGTGTGGGGGCACATTCGTGGATGAATTTCTTTCTCTTCATCTATATGTCGTTGAATGTTTCTGCTATACCCTCTCAGGCTCGTGGGGTGGGCGACCAAGCCCCAGAGTCGGCCTGTATTGGAAGACCGGGCTCTGTAGCCCCCGCTGCATTGGGCCCCGACCTTGCTCCTCCTTTGACCGTCCTGAATTCTTCCCCCAGCTCCCCTCCCTCCTCTGTGGTTGGGTCGAGCTCAAGCCCCCAGTGGTGACCACTTCGTCCCCTGGTGCGGCTAAGTCTCTCATTGTGACTACTGCGCCTTTTGACCCCTCTCTCTCTGGAGGTTCTCACCGCCGTCAGCACCACGGCCGCACTCGCTCGTTTCCTTCCTGTACTGATGCGTATCAGGCCATATTTGGTCCTGCTTCGTGGGTCAAATATTTTGATCTCCTCCCTCTTGATTCTGCACCTCCTGACGATTTCTCCCTCCATCGGCATCTCGTTGATTCCGTGGATGCGTCTCTAACTTTCAACCCCACTCGTCTCGGTACACGTGTCGTTGCTGCTCTTTCTCAGGATGCAGCTTCCCGCTTGGCTGCCTTATCCTGCCTTGGCGAGATCCCTGTTAGGGTCTCAAAGAACACTCGGTTGAATGCCAGTGTTGGCACTATTCTCCTCCCGCCCTATGTTGCAACCGGTGTTCGGAATCTGCAGGACTGCCACGATGACATTCGGCATATCCTTGATGCCCAAGGTCATTCTCTCCTCCAGGTAGACTCGTTTACTCGTCCCCCTCGTGGTCGTCGCCTTCAACCCCTTCGAGTTGTGAAGGTCACCTTTGATGGTAGGACCCTTCCATCCTCTGTCATTCTTGCTGGTGCCAGGTGCTCTGTCCAGGAGTATATTCTTTCTCCTCGGCTTTGTAACAAGTGCTGGAGGTTTGGGCATGGTGCCCTCTGCTGCTCTGGGACTCTCTCTCTCT
This sequence comes from Procambarus clarkii, assembly GCF_040958095.1. Taxonomy (NCBI): domain Eukaryota; kingdom Metazoa; phylum Arthropoda; class Malacostraca; order Decapoda; family Cambaridae; genus Procambarus; species Procambarus clarkii. Next base: position 49,106,002 of record NC_091162.1, on the reverse strand, counting down.
GTCCTTTGTGTGGAGGTGAAGGTCACTATAAGTCGGAGTGCACTTCTCCCCAAGCTTGCTGCCTCAACTGCTGTGAGGCCCATCCTACCTTCTCCCGTGCCTGTATCTATTACAAGCTTGAGGCAGCCGTCCTCAACTTGAAGCACCGGGAGCGTTTATCTTTTCCCGAGGCGAGGCGCCAGGTTCGCCGGCTCCCGCCTTATGCTAACATCTCTTATGCTCGCGTGTTGCACTCTTCCTCTTCTCGTCCTTCCCACCTTCCTCAGACTCACAACCGTTTCCGGGCCTTGGACCCTGATACGCCCGCTGCCCTCTCCTCTGTTCCTTTGAGTTCTGTCCCGAAGGGGTCTTCCTCCTGGTCCTCTGTCTGGGGTTCCCCTTCTTTCTACCCAGTCTGTCATGTCTCCTGTGTCTTCTTCCTCGTCTCCCTCCGATCCTCCTTCTCATCCTTCTCCTCCATCTATTGACTCTCCCCGCCGCCTGTCGGTGCAGGCGGATGTCCATCGCTCTCCTAACGGCAGTCGTGGGTGCTCTCGTTCAGCTTCTCCTGTTGAGACGCTGGAATCCGTTGCCCGGTATATAGTTGCTGGGACACCGGTCTCTTTACGTCAGAAGCGTAAGCCTGGCTCCTCTCCTTCCTCCTCCCCGGCGGGTAAGAAGGCTTAGCTTTCTTCCTCAGCCCCTACTACTGGCTCTATTGCTCCTTCCCCTCCCATTTCAGTGGTTGTGCCCCCTGTTCCTGCTATGGAGGTTTCTTTGGCCCCCTGCTTCCCTCTCAGTTGCTGCCCTTGCTGAGGTGCACTCCCCTCTTTCTACTCCCCCTCTTCCTGCTGCTGTCCTTGACTGCTCCTCTCCGTTGTCTCCTCCTCTTCCGGACCCCGCCCGCCCACCTCTGGTCTGTTCTCCCGCGTCCTTCCCTCCGTCTTTGCTCAGTTTACCCATGCCCCCTAACCCTGAGTTTGCTGACCCTGATATTCTTTAACGTGCTGTGTTGCTCTTTCACCTTTGTTTCTTCCTTGTTCTCTGTTGCTGTCCTTTCTCTTCTCGTCGATGTCTATTCTTCAATGGAACGTTCGAGGTTATTACGCCAATTTCCTCAAACTCCAACTTCTAATATTGCGGTTTTCGCCCCTTTGTGTCTGTCTCCAGGAGCCGATGCTTGGTGCTCGTCCTAGTCGTTTTCGTGGCTATTCCTTTCTCCCCCCCCCCCGGCCGTATCTGGGGCTCCTAGTTCTTCTGCTCTCTTGATTCATGCTGATGTTCCCTTTGTCCCCTTACTTTTTCCTTCGCCTCTCCATTGTTCTGCTGCTCGTATCTTTGTGGGGAAATGGTACACAGTTTGTTCCATTTATCTCCCCCCCCCCCCCGAGTGTCCCGCTTTCTCGTCCTGATTTGAAACACCTCCGGGACTCCTTGCCTGAGCCTGTGCTTCTGCTGGGTGATTTCAATTGTCGTCATTCTATTTGGGGTGATGTTCTGACGAATATCTGAGGTCGCCTTCTTGAGTCGTTTATCCTCTCTTCTTCCCTGTCTCTTCTGAATTCTGGTGAGCCCACTCATTTGGACTCTCGGACTCGCACCCTTTCCTGTCTTGAACTTTCTCTCTGCTCTACTTCTCTTTACTTAGATTTCACGTGGCAAGGTTCTTGATGACCTCCATGGCAGTGACCATTTCCCCATCCTTGTTTCCTTTTTCTCTTTTCGCCCTTCCCTCTCCTTCCCTAGGTGGCAGTTTGCCAAGGCAGACTGGAACCTATTTACCCTATTTACCTATTAATCCCCATTGAGTTACGCTCTCTCTGACCTCTCCCTCGTGCTCTCCTCCTTTTTCATGACACTCTTCGACGCTGCCCTCCGCTCTATTCCTCGCTCTTCCTCTCAGGATCCGCGGAAGTGCATTCCCTGGTGGAATGCGGACTGTGTTGGGGGTGTCCACTGTAAGCGTGCAGCCTAGAAGAGGCACCGCCGTTGGCAGACGGCCGATTCTTTTCTTTTCTTTCGGAAAGCGAGTGCGGTGGCCCGTAGGGCCATCTGTATGGCTAAGCGTGAATGCTGGGCATCTTATGTCTCCACAATTACGTCCGAAACTCCTCTGCCACAGATCTGAAAGCGTATCCGCAAGATAGCGACAAAGTTCGTTCCCGATGTTTCCCCGGTCCTTCACCTCCATGGTACTCTTGTGGCGGACCCGTTGCAGGTCGCTTCCGCACTGGGTTCCCACTTTTCTTCTGTTAGCTTGGTCTTCATCTTCTCCAATCTTTCCTTCTTCGTAAACCTCTCCTTGAGTCTCGTTCTTTGGATTTCTGCACTCGTGTTCCCTATAATGATCCCTTCCTAGTGTGAGATTTTTCTCTACGCCTACCTCCCTTAGGAGGTGGACTACAAGTTTAAAGTCTGCTCACGGCAGTTAAGCATGAGTCCAATAGAAAAAGGAAAAGCGGGAGCAAACCGCCAGGCCTCCACCACCAGGGTGAAAACCTGTTCACAATAGGCCGCTGGCTGCTCCTAGTTAAACAGGACGTTAAAACTAATAAAGGGTAACCGATGGGTTCTCACAATCAAATATTTATATTTGATGTGGCGCTATGAATTAGAATTCGAATTCTCAAGAACAGCCGTCGTATCAAGATCACATCAACATTTAATAATATGCAGAAATATGGTGGAATAATATGGTTGAAGGGTTGACATCAAAGACCGTTTTCTATAACATAACAATTTATTAATAACAAGAGACTAACTACTACATTACCGAGTTTACGTTACGTTAATGTCCATCCAGTGGCACGATAACAAACAGCTAAATAGCAACCCTTGCTGTGAGGCTGCATACTGAACTAACCTGAACACAGGTGTGCCCACTGATGACGCAATATTGCAAATCAAAGAAAAATATCACAGACTAAGTTACACCACAGCGAATGGTTACGTTATTGTACATCAAGCGGCATTTGCAACACAGCTATTCAACAGCCCCTCGAGAAGTGACAGTAGGCTCCATCTTGCTGACACTTCGGGCTGACAACATGAACTAACTGAACAAATGAAGGATATCCACTGAAGACAAAGACACAAGCATGCAATCAATAGTGTCTCGGTTTCCCTGACAGCTACTATAATCACAAACTTAGGGGTCCTCCCGCCCCCAGGAGAGACCCACGTAACAAGGAGGGTAGTCCAACAGTGACCCCCCCCCCCTATCACAACCCAGTGTGAACACTCTTTGAAACTCCCTACAAGAAGTTGCACTGTTGTAAACAGTAACAAAGACAGGCAAGGTGGGATTCTGGGACACAGCTCCACAGATCCCTAGATGACTCTACTCTCGTCACCAGACGACAAACAAAAGAAATTGCCTTAAGTGATTAATTACGTTAATTGACTGATCGCAGCAGTCAGCAACAAAGTACTATGGAAATCACAAACAATTGTCTCACACTAGACAACAACATGATGATACTCTACGTTAATCTTTAACACTTGTCTATCTTGTTAACAATAACTCAAACTTATATGACATCACACTTGACTCCTAGCAAGTATTCAGTGAGTAATTCTCAATTAAGGTCAAACGGACCACTAATTACATCCCCATTGAGTTACGTTAACTAAGCCTACCCAAACTTGGTAGCTTCTCCACAGTCTGTGTCAAAAAATTACTAGTGAGTGTTAATTACCCTAATTAATTCTGAGCCATTAATTAACTGTCACCAGGACCGATAATTAATCATCCATAAATACGTCTCACTCCGCACTGCCTAGGCAGGTCTCATCAAACATTGTGAATTCACGGGAAAGGAGTTAATATTGAATTGACTCTGAATTAACCCCTAATTAACAAGATGTGCCACTAATCCACTGTCCTCAGACAGGATATGATTAATACAACGATTTATGCTAGCTCCATGACCTCGCTTTACCGAGTCATCGGAGCTCTCCAATGTTAATTACTCCACTAATTAACCTGAGCCACTAATTGCTATACCCCAGAAAGGTAATTAGTCTCGAGCAAATTACGTTAACACAAATACTGACAGACTCTGACAGATCCTCTCCCACTACGTGAATTCATGATGAGAAGGCTAATTACATAATTAGCTAGAGTGGTCAATTAGTTGTCACACGGACAATTAATTGCTCCCGAGACGTATCTCACTCAAGCTCAACACTGTTCTCTCTTAACAGCCCTCACTCACTCCACAATACTAAGTGTGCACCCCTTATCCAGTTAATTACCCCTTACTTAATTAACTCACTGAATCCTTAAGTCCTCAACACAACTTAAAGAAACAAAGTAACCCCAGCGTTACATAGGTCACACAACAATGGCATGCAACATCATAACAGCATTGCCCACATATGGTTGCGGCTACTGCAACTCGCTAATTACTGTGCCCACACAATAATGACACACGGTTGTGCAACACACAAAAGTATACAAATATTACTGCACCCCCCCCCCCCTCTTTATCTTGCACCCGTTGCAAAGGACTATTGTGAACACACACACTTACCTCAGCAAGGCAATTAACCCATCAATTGCCTGCTCTCATTAAGCACTGTGAGTTCCCCTGAATAATCCTAGAGGTCCCTTAAACCCTCAACACAGTTCCTGGGGCAATAATATCGTATAAACTGATAACAATACTGCACAAACCTGCAACATAATGATGCCGTCAGCATACCCCACATGCTAATGACATCATTAGGCAGTCAGTCAGCCATCACATCTACTGACTTACCACACAACACAGTACATAAACATGCAAATGAACACATAGAAATGGCATTCACATAATCAATGAAAATTATATCATCAAGTAAATGTAACTAACTACCTCTAATGATAATAAATTTACGGTATTCTATGGCATTAATCCAGTCTGAACGATTATATAGAATCGACAGGCTGGATCACTTATATGGTAAATCTCTACACTGACCGGTTACATACTCTAGTCAGTCTAATATATATACATTATGATACTACAGTGTGGTCCCATGTATAATATCTATCTCCAGGTACCGCCCTACTAATCACCTGAACCCTACTGACAGCTGTCACTCAGCTGCTTCTCTAGCCTGGCGAGGCTCTGAGACAACTCTTACCATGAATTTCCACCGGTACCCATCACACTGTACACGATGATAATAGTCCTATCACAATCCTTATTTTTTTCACAACTACCACACTAGCTGTCAACACTTAGCTTGCTTGCTCCTCATGCGTCGACAAGATGTGACCCTAGGCTGTCCCGGGAAAGTGGCCAAGGCATGTGGCCACCGCGCGGCCCACAGCGCCCCTCCCGAGCTGAGAGGGGGGGATGAGGTGGTGGTAGCCGGCGCGCGGGCAGGCGGCTGGGTGGCCTGGGGGTGGCCACGGGCAGCGCATGACGTCATAGCACCCCACCCGGCTGAGCGGGCGCGCGGGGTGGGGTGGGGTTTTGCCGCGCGGCTGGCCTGGGTGGGTGGCCCCCCCCCCCCCAAGCAGCTGGCCAAGGTGGGCAGCGCGGGCGGGCGCGCACATGGGTGCCTCAGGCTGGCAGGCTGCCGCCCACAGGAGTACCCACGCGGCTGGGGAATCACTAACAACCCCATCAAACCAGAGCCTGCCTTGCTCTACACTGGGGTGACAATGGCCGGCGGCGTCCCCACACTGACGAAGCCTGGCGGAATGCAAAATCCAACATGGGCCTGTAATATCACACTCACTTACACTGCCCAACACCAATTGTCCATTGCCACTAGACAGGATACTCGACCCACCTGTTACACCATGAGGCTCTGCCAGCTGCCTCAAGGGTGAACACTGTCAACTGTCTCTTTAGCATTTTACTGTTCCTTCCGTAAATCCTTGGCCCCAATTCACCTAATTGGGGCTTGACACAACCCCTGATGGCAGGAGTGCCATATTTGATGAGTAATTTGGACGACAGAAGCAATTAACGGGAGGTGGAGGTGGCCAGCCCGCCACCTCCACCAGGCACTTCTTCCTCCGCTGGCCGCCCAATTCAAACTCACTCCCTGGCAGGCAGGGAAACTCAAATACCCATACCTCCTCCCTACTTTGTCTTGACCAATCAGCTCGAAGCCGGCACGGCTCCTTCATGCCTAACCAATCACAGGCTCACTCACCCTCGAGCATCCCATGACGTCACAAGGAGGGGGAGGCGTAAAGACAGTGGCGTGATGTCTCCCATGTGGGGGGAAAGGCAACGTTCACTCCACTCTCCCCCCACCTCTAACGGTTTTAGTCAAATACCTCCTCGTCCTATTTCACAGAAACAGGAAAATTTCGGTAATTCTCTCTACAGAGCAATCACAGACATCTAACTACTCACAAATGATAATCCATAACATAAGCTTTCATTCAACACCCAACAAGGATATGTTATCTTAAAAGCTCCAGTTTCTAGAGTGACTAGCCTAATCTAGAAACTAGGAAAACTAGCTGAGGGATCTAGATCCCTCACACCCAGCAAAACAATTTAAGGTTGCCACAACATATCTGGAAAGTATTTGAAAGGATTGGAAACGTTTGTTTTATCGTATCAGATACGAATTTGTGTGTGGACTTAAATAGGTTCCCAAAACTTATAACCAAAACCTACGTATCTAACACTAATTTGAGACGTTGTGGCAACTTTACAATCCTAACATGAATCATTCATAATCCATTCATATACCAATATGAATCTCTTATGAAAGGTTTGAGACTATAATCTGAACCCTTTTCACATCTTTGTGTTTAAAGTTAAATTTCTTGAAATTAAATTATATTATTTTATATTATATTATTATTTTTATTATATTTTATTTTATATTATTATTTTCAATTTAAATATTAAAACCAATTTAAGGGTAAAAAAATGAAATAATTTATATTTCTTTTATTAATTACTAACAAATCAGCAAAAATACAAAAATATATGCCCTATATATATATATATATATATATATATATATATATATATATATATATATATATGTATATATATATATATATATGTCGTACCTAGTAGCCAGAACGCACTTCTCGGCCTACTATGCAAGGCCCGATTTGCCTAATAAGCCAAGTTTTCCTGAATTATTATATTTTCTCAATTTTTTTTTCTTATGAGTTGATAAAGCTACCCATTTCATTATGTATGAGGTCAATATTTTTATATTGGAGTTAAAATTAACGTAGATATATGACCAAACCTAACCAACCCTACCTAACCTAACCTAACCTATCTTTTTAGGTTAGGTTAGGTTAGGTAGCCGAAAAAGTTAGGTTAGGTTTGGTTAGGTAGGTTAGGTAGTCGAAAAACAATTAATTCATGAAAACTTGGCTTATTAGGCAAATCGGGCCTTGCATAGTAGGCAGAGAAGTGCGTTCTGGCTATTAGGTACGGCATATATATATATATATATATATATATATATATATATATATATATATATATATATATATATATATATATGTTGTACTTAGTAGCCAGAACGTCATACTCGGTCTACTATGCAAGGACCAATTTGCCTAATAAGCCAAGTTTTCCTGAATTTATATATTTTTCTTGTTTTTTTCTTACGAAATGATAAATCTGCCCATTTCATTAATTTTAAGTTAATTTGTTGAAATTTGAGTTAAAACTAACGTAGATATATGAACGAACCTAACCAACCTTACTTAAGCTATCTATACCTAACCTAAACTAACACAACTAAGTCAATAATTAATGTTCCTAATATAATATAATAATAATAACTCAAATAAACTAATTGGAAACAATTGGAAATAAAAAAAATCACTCGCCCTATTAGGCAAATCGGGCTTGCATAGTAGGCTCAGAAGTGCGTTCTTGCTACTAGGTACGACATATATATATATATATGCATATATATATGTATATATATATATGTATATATGTATATATGTATATATATATATGTATATATATATATGTATATATATATATGTATATATATATGTATATATATATATATATATGTATATATGTATATATATATATATATATATACAATGTATATATATATATGTATATATATATATATGTATATATATATATATGTATATATATATATATGTATATATATATATATGTATATATATATATATATATGTATATATATATATATGTATATATATATATATATATATATGTATATATATATATATATATATATGTATATATATATATATATATATATATGTATATATATATATATATATATGTATATATATATATATATATATATGTATATATATATATATATATATGTATATATATATATATATGTATATATATATATATATATATATATATATGTATATATATATATATA